>NC_061494.1:129290-135419 GCF_022539355.2 Hippoglossus stenolepis | reverse complement strand
CAAGCCTCACCTCACAAAGGATAAGCTGTGTAGATAATGGATGGATAGGATATAATATTGGATGGTACCGTCCAAACTGTCTCCTGTTTTTACAACAGTGTATAATTCTTTTTCCAGATGAGGGTTTTAATGTCACTCTGTGTTTACAATTATGATGACCAGTTAAAAATGTGACTGATTTTATCGTTGTTCTGAATGACGGTTGAGTTTATTATTGTTAATAATATATAATAAGAAGAAGAAGAATAAAACATAATTTATGAGGCACTTTTCAAAAACAAATTTACAAAGTGTTTCACAAACATAAGAAAATTACACAAAGACAAAAGAAATGTAGGTAAAAGCCATATTATAAAAATGAGTCTTTAAACAAGATGGTAGCTTGTCTGATTCCCAGTGGAAGGTTATTCCATAATCGTGCCATTTAGGGATTTTATTCAAAGTCAGTCATCATAGGGTTGGTATTCAGACAGGGCTGTATTGTTGATGCTCTCCGGTACACTGCCACACCTACTGTTGAATTGACGCCACAGCTTCTCTCTATTTTTACTTCAATAATAGACCTATGGAAATCAGAAGTATGCTATGTGGTGGTTATGTGCGTGTGTGCACACAAACACAAACACAGTTGACATGTGTGACATTGTTTTTGCCTTGGTCACACTATGACTGTGTCGGAACACGTCATGGAGTGTAATTACAGGGAAAGCAATGATGCATTTCATACTTTATCACTTCCAACAAGGTGCTTATGTTTTTGTCTGCATTAGTTTTTTTTGTTTGTTTGTCTGTGTGTTACTCAGCAGAAAAACATTAAATGTGTCACATGTTCCATAGTTTTACTGCTACAGCTTTTAGTTCAAATGTTCTAGCCAGGTGAAGCATATTGACTCAGAAACCGAGCGGGACCTGAACCCGAATATTATTCATCTGAACCTGGCTCGGCCGATGGGTGCCGTCACGCTCAGGTCGAGTATCCACAGATGCTCAGCTGAGGGTAAAATCTGACATCAAACTATTTTTTTTACTTCACCTATGCAACCGTCTCCTGATACAGCTTTCACTGAACATGGAACTGTTTTCCATGTATCATTTTTTGTGGTATTTTATATTCAAAATATCACGTATTTTTTTAGAGTTTGAGTCCGGTGCGGCGCTGTCTTTAGATTTCCGTTCTGTCATTTAAATGTTCTTTTCAGTTTCTTTGTTTTCTGTGTGTGCACTGCAGTCTCATGCCCTTTTGTCGGCATTGACGTGGGCAGTTACCTATGCTAATTGGGAAAGACAGACACTGAGCTTTCAGAAGACATGGCATTATTCAATGTAAGAAAACAGATGCAAACAATTCTGCGGTTTAAGAACACGTCGTGGATATGACGGATCAGACAGTTTTCTTAGAAAAGCTTTAAAGAACAAATTTACAAAAAATCGTAAGAAGATATTGGTGAATGAGGCCCAATGAGATTTTAGAGTTATTGGCAATAATGGAAGACGGCGAGATTCTCAAACAAGTTGCAGGATGGCAAGTGACTGATGGAATTTATACATCATGTCCGGCCTCCTGCTGGTTCACCCGTCATCCACCCCTAAAACACAGTATATGTCACATATGAACATTCATGAACGCTTTGGGATAGAAAATGTTTTGAGAAGAGAATTAAAAGATAATCAAGATGCTACCGGTCTGATATCAATAGGTTAGCTGTTCTAACATCAGAGGCCTGGTCATCCCTCATCATCAACTGACATCTGGCAAAAAAACAGCAGAGCTCCATTCACAGATCAAAGTGAACGGCCAGGTACGTAGGTGGTTCACCCTCATCTGCACATTGGTCCGGGTGCGATTGCTAAGACAGAACCGGTATTGTCAGTGTAGAGTGATGGAGCGGAGAAAATTAGGTATTGCAATCAGGCCACCTGGGGAATTCCACCTCCAGGAAATAACTAAACCCTATTGTGTGCAACAGCACAGGTTCGTTGATATCATTCGTGAACTTTTATTCACCTCGATAAATGCATAATTCAACAAAAAGCAAAATGAAACAACAATCACCAGAACACAAATCATCATATGAAATTAAACACTTAGACAAGAGAAAAGGACCGGGCTGGGACTTACCACGGCGACAAAAACCAAAGGAAAAAGGGAAGGATTAATAAACTAACCACCTGCAAACCAACAAAACGGGTCGTGAAGAAAACGCCACCACCAGGGATTGGGTCGCCGCCTGGGGTCCACAGCACCTGTCAAACTATAAAAATATAATTAAAACATGTCACAAGTGTTAATCAATGCTGGTGAAAATGAACAAAACATTAAAAACAAAATAACAAAATGAAACCAAATCCAAACCAATGTAAAGAACAATTTGAAAGAAACAAACAATAACTACGTACAAAATGATTATTACGTCAACTCAAGTAACAAAAATGGGATTAGAACAATATTAATAGAAGTCAGGCGTCCCTCTGAGGTGGTCACTCCAAGCTTCTAATCAAATGAGCATAGAGAGCCACAGTGAAAGAGAGAGAGAGACAGAGAACACTTCCATAAAAGCAGTTCCTTAACAGCCAGAACAGCAGGGCAGTCAGAAGTGTGGTGGCCAATGACGGCCGACGAAGGACCATAAACAAATTTAGTAAATAAAATGACTAATACACAATTTCGGGGATAATGGGACCATACGTACCACCTTGTCCAGCCAAAGCACAGCCACACAGCGACCCGGAGGGTGAGAGTCTCCACGGCCGTAGCTGAATCAGGCTGTAGTGCAACATGCACAACAATCATCAGCTGGGATAACATAAGAACGCTACATACCAAGCAGACCCGCATCTGCGCCCAGAAGGTCCCTGGCGGAGCAATCCCACGCCATCCCGATACGGACACAATGGCCATGAATGACAAGGCGATGGCAGAGCGCATTAGCTGTGTATAGGGTATGTCCGAGCGGTGCGCTGGCTGCCGCGCCAAACACCAGCTCCGCCATGGCAACAAATCGTCTTCGTCCACGCCAAACAAAAGACTCCGCCACAGGAAACGAGCGGAAACGGAAGGAGGGAGAGCTATGCAAGGCAACTTCCTTAAATATGGGGGTGCACAACGTCTCCTAGCAACCAGTAAAGAGGATAGAGCTAATCTATTATCATCATCATCAGACCAATAGTTGTTACATCTCATGGGAAGAATGAACACATAATTTCCAGTTACAGTACAAAGTCTCATGTCTGTAGCTCCTTTCAGCTAACAGCAACTCCAGCAAAGGAATAAAATGGCAGATAAAGGTTAATAGGTCAAACCCGAGCACCGGCCAATATGGTGCATCAGATTTTGGTCCATACCCCCAGAACATGTGCACCAAGCTTAGTGGGATTCTGTCCTCCAGGTGGCGCCTCAAACCAAATAATATGCAAAATCACTACAGGATAAGCCAGGATATATTTTATTATACGTATTAGTCCATTCACAATGTGTTTCAGATTCTTCTTTATTCTTCCTCTAAGAAAATGTTGACATATCGTGTGGATGTGCACATACTTTTAGTCATGTTATAGGCAAATCATCATAATAATACTTAGAGCCATCTTTATTTGTACAGCACTTTTCTTAACAAAGTCACAAAGTGCTTCACAAAAGGGTGAAACATTGATATGATGACTCTCTCTCTCTCTTCCCCCCCTTTTTGTCTTTGTCAACTCCTGCCCCACTGAGTCTTTTTAAGTTACTGCATCAGCTGCATGTGTTTCATTCCCCTGCCAAACATACATTTCAGTGATCTGTGAAAGGCTCTTAAAGGAGCCTGTGTAAAATATTCACATTATTCAGCATTGAGTAACTGTCAGTTACACATGCATTTCAAGCCAAAGCAACAAATGTTAATTAATAAAACTGTGTATTACAGATACATGCTTTATCTATTAGATTTTAAAAAGGAGAATCTCATTATTTAGCTGAACACTCACTGGGATGCACCAAACAATGTCATCATCAACTTAGCAACTGGGTCACACACAGAAAACACACCTTTATTTTTTTCAGTGACTGTTGAAAAATGAAAGAATATGACACATCAAAACAAATAAACTTGAATTTGTTAGGAGGTATTTAAAAAGGAGATGAAAACTAAACTGGTGCTAAAGTTCACACCTCTAAAAAATCTGCTCTTCCTGTTTTAGCCTCTGCATCTATATGACTGACCCAGAATAATAACAACATATAAATAAACCAACTGCTATATTTTCACAAGTTAATGAAAAGACTCGGAAAGTTTCCACACTAGTGGATGTTGTGGGTCCAGCAGTGGAGGAGGAGGACGAGGGACTTAGAGAATTTATAGTTTTATCAGGGCTAATGTTGTCAATACCAAATGTTATAAGGTTTATACATTTTAAATTATTGTTTAAGTTTATCTTACTCAAGGACAGGAAGATGATTGTGACACATCCTGCTTCTGTGTCATAAACATTAAAATTAACATTCTCAATAACATGTATGCAAATACTGTATTTATGTCCAAACGTAGAATAGAAATGGTTTCTCTTCTAAAGCAGCTGGGAAAACTTAACCGTTGTTATTTGATGAAGCTGGTCCCGATATGCTTTTATCAGAAAGAAGATTGACAGCAGAAATAACGTTGTTTTTTAGTAGTTTTAATGAATGATTACAACATATAACGCAGTAAATATTTTCTTCTTTTGTGAAATAACAAACATTTATCATCATTTCCATCTTTTGTGGCCTTCATCAAATGTGAAAACCCAATTTGTGTCATATACAAAACAGTAACCACAACAAGTATTTTCCTACATTTTCATCATGAGTAAAGTCTGAAGAAAAGCAATAAATAAATAAATAAATTATTAAGAGAATTAAAAGAAACAATGGTATTTTATTTGATTATAATCTCGCACCTGTACTGAGTCACATTGGCATCAACATATGAGTTTAAAATAATATTAAATCCTGGAAAAAATGAAGAAAATCTTCCACTTGAAGCTTGAAATACAGCTATTAAAAAATGTTAAATAGTTAATGTGATGACAATTTTTCCTGAAGTGTGACTTTCATTTATGCCAGAATTTAGCATTATAATATTTTTAAATAAGGTATTATACTTGTACAGTTTTCAAAAAATGTTAAATAAGATCAAATGTATAACAGTATTCAGTCCACTTCATATTTAAACACAGATTTGTGAAGAAATCCCCAGAGAGAATGTTCCTGTGAAACTATTTATGTTCCACTGAAATTAAGGCTAATAAATATAATAAAAGTTAAGTTAAAGTTTTGTACGTGTGTCTGTATCATTGTTCTGACTTAGCTCACTTTAACTTCACCCAGACCCTATCCCCTTTTGACTAAATAGGTATTTTATAATCTGTGTGACTACCAATCAAAGATGGCAGCAAGTAAACCAAAGACCAGACTTCTAAAGGTTCTCTCAGAGTCCTTCCAGTGGATTCAAAGGTTCATCCATTTTTGTTCTGAACTCTAAAATAGGATGAAAATGAGGAGTCCAATCAGCAGATGCAGCATTCCCATTCTGACACAACAGGCATCACTGGCAGTGGTTGTTGTAGTTGTAGCTGCCTGCGTCAAGGTTGTTGTAGATGTGGTGGTAGTAGTAGTAGTGGTTGTGGCAGCAGCAGTTGGGGCAGTGGTTGCTGTAGTTGGGGCATTGGTTGTAGTCTGGGCAGTGGTTGCTGTAGTTGGGGTTGTGGTTGTTGTTGGGGTAGTGGTTGTCGTTTTGCGGTTGTGGTTGTTATTGTTGGGGTAGTGGTTGTGATTGTTGGGGTAGTGGTTGTTGTAGTTGGGATAGTGGTTGTTGTAGTTGGGGTAGTGGTTGTTGTAGTTGGGGTAGTGGTTGTGATTGTTGGGGTAGTGGTTGTTGTAGTTGGGATAGTGGTTGTTGTTGTTGGGGTAGTGGTTGTTGTAGTTGGGGTAGTGGTTGTTGTAGTTGTTGTTGGGGTAGTGGTTGTTGTCGTTGGGGTAGTTGTAGTTGGGGTAGCGGTTGTTGTAGTTGGGGTAGTGGTTGTGGTTGGGTTAGTGGTTGTTGTTGTTGGGGTTGTCGTTGTAGTGGTTGTTGTCGTTGGGGTAGTGGTTGTGGTTGTTGTGGTTGTTGGTGTTGG
>NC_061494.1:122030-129190 GCF_022539355.2 Hippoglossus stenolepis | reverse complement strand
TCTAAACTCAAGTTGGTGCTTGTGCAAGGGTAATATTGGTGATAAATTGATGAATCTAGCTAGTCAGAATTGCAATTTTATGTTTTATGACAAACTGCAGATTCTTCACATACATGAAGTTAAGTCCATTCACTAACATCCAAACTGTGTAGGGCTTTTTTCTGCTCACATTTGAATGTTATTCAACTACAGTGTATGTCTTCCTGAAATTTGTTCCACATTTGTGGACAAGTGATTTCTGTACTGTTACTCAGTACAGTTTAGATTTCCCCAATGAAGAACTTGACTTAACCAAGACAACCCCAAAGAGAAGCACTTATGAAGAAGAGAATCATCAGTGGCTCCATTTGAGGTGATCTGAGCTGGATTCACAAGGGGAAATGGCTTTTGATTCATTCAGTTGTTGTTGTCACTTAAAACTTCCCCAACAAGTAGCACTTACTGCATTCAACAAACAAGTTAATGCTCAAGTTAGGGTAATAGGTAGGACAGAGGAGTTCTTCAGCAATTAATGATGTAACATGTGTGTCTTCATGAACTGTGTGGAGGAAAAAGAATTGCAAAATCAGCAACACTACCCCAACAAATAGCACTTACTGCTTTCAGAAGGCAAGTCTGTGCTTGTGTTAGGGTAAAGTTGGTGACAAATTGATTGACTTAGCTAACAATAAAAAAAATACAGTCTGGCAGTGACCAGGTTTTCTGAAAACTTACAACCAGGGACACAGACAAAGAAAAAACAATTGTCAAGAAAGGAACCATAAGTGAGTATCTTAGATGATTTAATTTAAGCTTCATGTAGCTTCAAGTTATGGCGTCTGTCGAGTAAAACTACCATAACAATTTGCTGAAATAATATAGTAGTCAGTGTTGGAGCTTGGCCACTGGCAAAATCCTTTTTAACAAAAACTCTACCTTAGTTAAGACTTGCCTCATGGTCCAGATGGTCCTTTGCAGCATCTTCTGTGTTGTGTTCCAGCAGCAGTGGATTGTCTTCTACAATGTTGCCCATCTTAAACTTGAATGTAGCCACACCCACCCTGCCCCACCCTCTTTTAGAAAGAAGTTTCAATGGTCTTGGTAAAGGTTCGTTAAGGAAAGGATCACACCTTCATGAGACGACTATCATGTATGCAGGGTTGTTGATGATAGGCCAATTGGAATCCAACTACTGTTGTGAATGCATCTCATTGCCAGATAGTAGCCTGCAGTTGCAGCTAAAGAAGTTTCTAAAGTAATACCAACTAGCACTGCATTCTTACTCCAAAATTGAGGCAGTGGGTGTAATTGTATGCCTAACAGAGCAATGAACCTAAACCACTATTTATGTTGTACTTCAGTAAAATATCACATCCCAACTATAAAGAGCTATCCTCTAGTATGCAAATGAAGCTGAGAGGCTGTGTTTGTGAATTAAGCTGAAAAGCATCTCTTACTTGCTGAAAATGTCCCGTGATTGTACACATGAATTCGAGATTGTTTATTCAGCTCGACTGGGATCTTTCCATCGCATACTTATCCCAACCAAGACAACCCCAAAGAGAAGCACTTATGAAGAAGAGAATCATCAGTGGCTCCATTTGAGGTGATCTGAGTTGGATTCACGAGGGGAATTGGCTCTTGATGCGTTCAGTTGTTGTTGTCACTTAAAACTACCCCAACAAGTAGCACTTACTGCATTCAACAAACAAGTTAATGCTCAAGTTAGGGTAATAGGTAGGACCAACTCTCAAACTAGGAATTCTTCAGCAATTAATGATGTAACATGTCTGTCTTCATGAACTGTGTGAAGGAAAAAGAATAGCTAAATCAGCAACACTACCCCAACAAATAGCACTTACTGCTTTCAGAAGGCAAGTCTTTGCTTGTGTTAGGGTAAAGCTGGTGACCACCTAGTTGTGTAACAAAATGTAGGCTTTGTTAAAAAAATTGTCTTCTGAAAGTTATTTTCAAATTTTGCTGAATATTTTTGGATACACAACCAACTACATAGCAGTTTCTATTGATGTCTGATTTCATTCACTGCAATTGAATCATTACTGAAATATTATATTGCAGAAAATATCCCAACCAAGACAACCCCAAAGAGAAGCACTTATGAAGCCAGTAATCATGAGTGGCTCTATTTGAGGTGATCAGAGTTGGATTTCCATAACATTGTGTCTTTTCATGTTGTTTTTGTCGATTAAAACTGCCCCAACAAGTAGCACTTACTGAATTTCACTGTCAAGTCAATGCTCAAGTCAGGGTAATAGTAAAGACATACAAAAGACTTGCAATGTTCTTTCCAGTCATAAAACACCAGAAATGGATGTACAAAGCAGCTGTGAAGAGAACATGGACATTTGAAATCATCAATACTACCCCAACAAATAGCACTTACTGTTTTCTAAACTCAAGTTGGTGCTTGTGCAAGGGTAATATTGGTGATAAATTGATGAATCTAGCTAGTCAGAATTGCAATTTTATGTTTTATGACAAACTGCAGATTCTTCACATACATGAAGTTAAGTCCATTCACTAACATCCAAACTGTGTAGGGCTTTTTTCTGCTCACATTTGAATGTTATTCAACTACAGTGTATGTCTTCCTGAAATTTGTTCCACATTTGTGGACAAGTGATTTCTGTACTGTTACTCAGTACAGTTTAGATTTCCCCAATGAAGAACTTGACTTAACCAAGACAACCCCAAAGAGAAGCACTTATGAAGAAGAGAATCATCAGTGGCTCCATTTGAGGTGATCTGAGCTGGATTCACAAGGGGAAATGGCTTTTGATTCATTCAGTTGTTGTTGTCACTTAAAACTTCCCCAACAAGTAGCACTTACTGCATTCAACAAACAAGTTAATGCCTGTTAGGGTAATAGGTAGGACAGAGGAGTTCTTCAGCAATTAATGATGTAACATGTGTGTCTTCATGAACTGTGTGGAGGAAAAGAATTGCAAAATCAGCAACACTACCCCAACAAATAGCACTTACTGCTTTCAGAAGGCAAGTCTGTGCTTGTGTTAAGGGTAAAGTTGGTGACAAATTGATTGACTTAGCTAACAATAAAAAAAATACAGTCTGGCAGTGACCAGGTTTTCTGAAAACTTACAACCAGGGACACAGACAAAGAAAAACAATTGTCAAGAAAGGAACCATAAGTGAGTATTTTAGATGATTTAATTTAAGCTTCATGTAGCTTCAAGTTATGGCGTCTGTCGAGTAAAACTACCATAACAATTTGCTGAAATAATATAGTAGTCAGTGTTGGAGCTTGGCCACTGGCAAAATCCTTTTAACAAAAACTCTACCTTAGTTAAGACTTGCCTCATGGTCCAGATGGTCCTTTGCAGCATCTTCTGTGTTGTGTTCCAGCAGCAGTGGATTGTCTTCTACAACGTTGCCCATCTTAAACTTGAATGTAGCCACACCCACCCTGCCCCACCCTCTTTTAGTAAGAAGTTTCAATGGTCTTGGTAAAGGTTCGTTAAGGAAAGGATCACACCTTCATGAGACGACTATCATGTATGCAGGGTTGTTGATGATAGGCCAATTGGAATCCAACTACTGTTGTGAATGCATCTCATTGCCAGATAGTAGCCTGCAGTTGCAGCTAAAGAAGTTTCTAAAGTAATACCAACTAGCACTGCATTCTTACTCCAAAATTGAGGCAGTGGGTGTAATTGTATGCCTAACAGAGCAATGAACCTAAACCACTATTTATGTTGTACTTCAGTAAAATATCACATCCCAACTATAAAGAGCTATCCTCTAGTATGCAAATGAAGCTGAGAGGCTGTGTTTGTGAATTAAGCTGAAAAGCATCTCTTACTTGCTGAAAATGTCCCGTGATTGTACACATGAATTTGAGATTGTTTATTCAGCTCGACTGGGATCTTTCCATCGCATACTTATCCCAACCAAGACAACCCCAAAGAGAAGCACTTATGAAGAAGAGAATCATCAGTGGCTCCATTTGAGGTGATCTGAGTTGGATTCACGAGGGGAATTGGCTCTTGATGCGTTCAGTTGTTGTTGTCACTTAAAACTACCCCAACAAGTAGCACTTACTGCATTCAACAAACAAGTTAATGCTCAAGTTAGGGTAATAGGTAGGACCAACTCTCAAACTAGGAATTCTTCAGCAATTAATGATGTAACATGTCTGTCTTCATGAACTGTGTGAAGGAAAAAGAATAGCAAAATCAGCAACACTACCCCAACAAATAGCACTTACTGCTTTCAGAAGGCAAGTCTTTGCTTGTGTTAGGGTAAAGCTGGTGACCACCTAGTTGTGTAACAAAATGTAGGCTTTGTTAAAAAAATTGTCTTCTGAAAGTTATTTTCAAATTTTGCTGAATATTTTTGGATACACAACCAACTACATAGCAGTTTCTATTGATGTCTGATTTCATTCACTGCAATTGAATCATTACTGAAATATTATATTGCAGAAAATATCCCAACCAAGACAACCCCAAAGAGAAGCACTTATGAAGCCAGTAATCATGAGTGGCTCTATTTGAGGTGATCAGAGTTGGATTTCCATAACATTGTGTCTTTTCATGTTGTTTTTGTCGATTAAAACTGCCCCAACAAGTAGCACTTACTGAATTCAACTGTCAAGTCAATGCTCAAGTCAGGGTAATAGTAAAGACATACAAAAGACTTGCAATGTTCTTTCCAGTCATAAAACACCAGAAATGGATGTACAAAGCAGCTGTGAAGAGAACATGGACATTTGAAATCATCAATACTACCCCAACAAATAGCACTTACTGTTTTCTAAACTCAAGTTGGTGCTTGTGCAAGGGTAATATTGGTGATAAATTGATGAATCTAGCTAGTCAGAATTGCAATTTTATGTTTTATGACAAACTGCAGATTCTTCACATACATGAAGTTAAGTCCATTCACTAACATCCAAACTGTGTAGGGCTTTTTTCTGCTCACATTTGAATGTTATTCAACTACAGTGTATGTCTTCCTGAAATTTGTTCCACATTTGTGGACAAGTGATTTCTGTACTGTTACTCAGTACAGTTTAGATTTCCCCAATGAAGAACTTGACTTAACCAAGACAACCCCAAAGAGAAGCACTTATGAAGAAGAGAATCATCAGTGGCTCCATTTGAGGTGATCTGAGCTGGATTCACAAGGGGAAATGGCTTTTGATTCATTCAGTTGTTGTTGTCACTTAAAACTTCCCCAACAAGTAGCACTTACTGCATTCAACAAACAAGTTAATGCTCAAGTTAGGGTAATAGGTAGGACAGAGGAGTTCTTCAGCAATTAATGATGTAACATGTGTGTCTTCATGAACTGTGTGGAGGAAAAAGAATTGCAAAATCAGCAACACTACCCCAACAAATAGCACTTACTGCTTTCAGAAGGCAAGTCTGTGCTTGTGTTAGGGTAAAGTTGGTGACAAATTGATTGACTTAGCTAACAATAAAAAAAATACAGTCTGGCAGTGACCAGGTTTTCTGAAAACTTACAACCAGGGACACAGACAAAGAAAAACAATTGTCAAGAAAGGAACCATAAGTGAGTATTTTAGATGATTTAATTTAAGCTTCATGTAGCTTCAAGTTATGGCGTCTGTCGAGTAAAACTACCATAACAATTTGCTGAAATAATATAGTAGTCAGTGTTGGAGCTTGGCCACTGGCAAAATCCCTTTTAACAAAAACTCTACCTTAGTTAAGACTTGCCTCATGGTCCAGATGGTCCTTTGCAGCATCTTCTGTGTTGTGTTCCAGCAGCAGTGGATTGTCTTCTACAACGTTGCCCATCTTAAACTTGAATGTAGCCACACCCACCCTGCCCCACCCTCTTTAGAGTAAGAAGTTTCAATGGTCTTGGTAAAGGTTCGTTAAGGAAAGGATCACACCTTCATGAGACGACTATCATGTATGCAGGGTTGTTGATGATAGGCCAATTGGAATCCAACTACTGTTGTGAATGCATCTCATTGCCAGATAGTAGCCTGCAGTTGCAGCTAAAGAAGTTTCTAAAGTAATACCAACTAGCACTGCATTCTTACTCCAAAATTGAGGCAGTGGGTGTAATTGTATGCCTAACAGAGCAATGAACCTAAACCACTATTTATGTTGTACTTCAGTAAAATATCACATCCCAACTATAAAGAGCTATCCTCTAGTATGCAAATGAAGCTGAGAGGCTGTGTTTGTGAATTAAGCTGAAAAGCATCTCTTACTTGCTGAAAATGTCCCGTGATTGTACACATGAATTCGAGATTGTTTATTCAGCTCGACTGGGATCTTTCCATCGCATACTTATCCCAACCAAGACAACCCCAAAGAGAAGCACTTATGAAGAAGAGAATCATCAGTGGCTCCATTTGAGGTGATCTGAGTTGGATTCACGAGGGGAATTGGCTCTTGATGCGTTCAGTTGTTGTTGTCACTTAAAACTACCCCAACAAGTAGCACTTACTGCATTCAACAAACAAGTTAATGCTCAAGTTAGGGTAATAGGTAGGACCAACTCTCAAACTAGGAATTCTTCAGCAATTAATGATGTAACATGTCTGTCTTCATGAACTGTGTGAAGGAAAAAGAATAGCAAAATCAGCAACACTACCTCAACAAATAGCACTTACTGCTTTCAGAAGGCAAGTCTTTGCTTGTGTTAGGGTAAAGCTGGTGACCACCTAGTTGTGTAACAAAATGTAGGCTTTGTTAAAAAAATTGTCTTCTGAAAGTTATTTTCAAATTTTGCTGAATATTTTTGGATACACAACCAACTACATAGCAGTTTCTATTGATGTCTGATTTCATTCACTGCAATTGAATCATTACTGAAATATTATATTGCAGAAAATATCCCAACCAAGACAACCCCAAAGAGAAGCACTTATGAAGCCAGTAATCATGAGTGGCTCTATTTGAGGTGATCAGAGTTGGATTTCCATAACATTGTGTCTTTTCATGTTGTTTTTGTCGATTAAAACTGCCCCAACAAGTAGCACTTACTGAATTCAACTGTCAAGTCAATGCTCAAGTCAGGGTAATAGTAAAGACATACAAAAGACTTGCAATGTTCTTTCCAGTCATAAAACACCAGAAATGGATGTACAAAGCAGCTGTGAAGAGAACATGGACATTTGAAATCATCAATACTACCCCAACAAATAGCACTTACTGTTT
>NC_061494.1:119543-121930 GCF_022539355.2 Hippoglossus stenolepis | reverse complement strand
ATAAGGGAGATACACCCCACACAGTGATGTTATGGTTTACAGGAACGAAGGATGTAAGCATCATGTTTGGGCTCATATATATGTTTGTGTGTGTGTTGGGGATAATATCAGTCCATCTGTTAATGTAGACACAGATGTTATGTATATGATGGGGGCACTACTAATGGGTGGTGTGTGTGTTCATATGTGTATGAGCAACTTGTATGTGGACAATGTGTCTTGCATAGTTCTGTGTTTTCATGTGTAGGGCTGGGCTGGGGCATTATGGAGCTCTACCGAGATAAAGGTATAAAGAGGATAGTGTAGCCCATGTCAGGAGGGCCCATTAAAGCCAGGGCACATGTAATCTTGCTGTTGGTCAGAAAAAGATTGTGCTGTTGATTTCATGGTATTAACTGGTATTAAGTGCAGAGCATGAGGGAGAGACACATACAGGACTGTGAGACAGAGCTGAGGTCAGTAGTTTAAAGAAGTTTTAAAAAAAAGACTTGATATTCTACTTAGCTGTCAGTACTGGGGCTGGAGGATATGGCCAAAAGTTATATTAAGGTAAACATTTTCATATCAGTTGATATCTATAACTATCACAATAAATGTCACATGATTGTTTCTTCTCTAATTTCGCCCGAAACAGCAAAACATTTTACAAATCTGGGGTAGATCATTGATGTGTTTTACATCCTAACTGCACAAGTAATATATTGATATATAGTGAACTTTTATTATATTACTATTGATGAAAATTATATTGTGATAATTATTTATATTGTTATTTTCTCCAGTTTATAACATTTTATTTGATTAAATTCCAAATATTAAAATTGTAAAGAAATGTCTGAGTCCAGCAATACACTTTCAACAATTGTTTTTCTATTGGAATATAACCCCTGCCATGGCCTTCTAGTTGTTGTTCTGGCCAGTTCATTTCAACCAGTATGTTTTGACTCTGATACCATCACTCTCTGTTTGAACTGTCGGGGCGGTCGCGCAAAAAATGCAGAAGTTCATGTTGTAGTTCTAGTGACAGGCATGGTGCTGGTAAAATGACTTTTGGCATCTAAAGACTGAGGATATCTTGTTTCAGACAACACTGAAATTAAACATTGCTCATCTTTATATACTATCGATATTGTAATGATATAAAGCAGGTTGAAAATCAGTAAAGTTCCACTTTAACTTTAACATTAAAGGGGACATAGCATGCCCATTTTACCACAAGTTGATATGGTTCCTTGGGGTCTTAATGAAATGTCTGTAACATACTTTGGTCAAAATACCACAAGGATCATTTAAAACAGCACCCTTTTTACCCTGTATAAAACAGCCCTCCACAGAGTGACCTGTTTTGACTGCCTGTTCCTTTAAATGCTAATGAGCCAGCTCCCCTCCCCTCTCCCCATGATTTTAAACGATATAAATTACATATTTTATATGATATAAATTATCAAATATGCATCCCATACTTTGTATTCCCCTTGTTGTCCTGGAGTTTTAATTTTCCCAATCACATAATTAAATGTCCCCCTCTGCCCATCCACTACAAGCACACAAGCAGACAGACAGAGAGAGAAAGAGAGGTGGGGGGGGGGGCTATGAAGACCATCATTTACCCCCGAACCCCGACATTCAACGGGTACAACAACAAGCGGAGAAAGCAGAATCGCGGGCTGACCTTATATGTACAGTCTATGGGGCTGACCAGCGCGGAGAAATGCTCGTCCCGTGTGAACAGCCAGGCGGCTGCGTGCTGGAGAACGGCGCTGCGCTGCCTCGCAGCGGCACTTCCGCGTCCGGTGTACCCCGGCGTAACTACTGTAACCCGGCGTAACTACTGTAACCCGGCGGAACTACTGTAACCCGGCGGAACTACTGTAACCCGGCATACAGTAGCGCTGAACACTGCGGAAGTCCTCCACACTGCTGCTGTGTGGCGCTGACACAAATTCCAGCTCACGCCGGAGAGCGAGCGGTCGCTCCCAAGCAGCTGCAGCCTCCCAGTCCCAACGATCCACACAAATGCCACATGTGAGTGAATCGCGGGCTGACCAGCGGAGAAATGCTCGTCCCGTGTGAACAGCCCGGCTGCGTGCTTGGGAACGGCGCTGCGCTGCCTCGCAGCCTCCGGTGTAAACCCGGAAGTAACGAGTGTGGGGACGGGACGGGACGGGGGTGGGCCAAGACCATGTAGGGAGACTTCCAGTGTATTGTTACGACACAATACCCAGGAAGCGCAATCGAGTCGCTCAAGCATGACGTTTCTGACTTAGAGGAACTATAACAAAAAGCGCGAGTGTTTTTCCCCAGGATTTTGGGTTGGTAGACATGCCAGATACCCACATTAACCTGTAGAAGCACTAACAAAGTGGAATTTGCATGCTATGTCCCCT
>NC_061494.1:116655-119443 GCF_022539355.2 Hippoglossus stenolepis | reverse complement strand
ACAGTGCCTTGCATAAGTATTCACCCCCTTGGACTTTTCTACATTTTGTCATGGTATAACCACAGATTAAAATTTATTTCATCGTGAGTTTATGTAATGGACCAACACAAAATAGTGCATCATTTGGAAGTGGAATATTACATGGATTTCACAATTATTTACAAATAAAAATCTGAAAAGTGTTGAGTGCATATGTATTCACCCCTTTACTGTGAAACCCTAACAAAGATCTGGTGCGACCAATTGCATTCACAAGTCACATTTGCAAGTCACATAATTAGTAAATAGGGTCCACCTGTCTGCAATTTAATCTCAGTATAAATACACCTGTTCTGTGACGGACTCAGAGTTTGTTGGAGATCATTACTGAACAAACAGCATCATGAAGACCAAGGAGCTCACCAAACAGGTCAGGGATAAAGTTGTGGAGAAATATGAAGCAGGGTTAGGTTATAAAAATATCCAGAGCTTTGAACATCTCTCTGAGCACCATAAAATCCATCATAAGAAAATGGAAAGAATATGGCACAACCGCAAACCTACCAAGAGGAGGCCGTCCACCCAAACTGAAGAGTCGGACAAGGAGAAAATTAATCAGAGAAGCAACCAGGAGGCCCATGGTTACTCTGGAGGAGTTGCAGAGATCCACAGCTGAGGTGGGAGAATCTGTCCACAGGACAACTATTAGTCGTCTACTCCACAAATCTGGCCTTTATGGAAGAGTGGCAAGAAGAAAGCCATTGTTGAAAGGGATCCATAAAAAATCCCGTTTGGAGTTTGCCAGAAGCCATGTGGGAGACACAGCAAACATGTGGAAGAAGGTGCTCTGGTCAGATGAGACCAAAATTGAACTTTTTGGCCTCAATGCAAAACGCTATGTGTGGCGAAACCCAACACTGCCCATCACCCTGAGCACACCATCCCAACAGTGAAATATGGTGGTGGTAGCATCATGCTGTGGGGATGCTTCTCTTCAGCAGGTACAGGAAACTGGTCAGAATAGAGGGAAAGATGGATGGAGCCAAATACAGGGAAATCCTTGAAGAAAATCTGATGCAGTCTGCAAAGACTTGAGACTGGGGCGGAGGTTCATCTTCCAGCAGGACAATGACCCTAAACATACAGCCAGAGCTACAAAGGAATGGTTTGGATTAAAGAATGTTAATGTCTTAAAATGGCCCAGTCAAAGCCCAGACCTCAATCCAATAGAGAATCTATGGCAAGACTTGAAGATTGCGGTTCACAGACGGTCTCCATCCAATCTGACTGAGCTTCATCTTTTTTGCCAAGAAGAATGGACAAACCTTTCCATCTCTAGATGTGCAAAGCTGGTAGAGACATACCCCAAAAGACTTGCAGCTGTAATTGCAGCGAAGGGGTTCTACCAAGTATTGACACAGGGGGTGAATACTTATGCACCCAACAGATGTCAACTTTTGTTCTCATTATTGTTTGTGTCACAATAAAATGTATTTTGCACCTCCAAAGTACTATGCATGTTTTGTTGATCAAACGGGAAAAAGTTTATTTAAGTCTATTTGAATTCCAGTTAGTAACAGTACATAATGGGAAAAAGTCCAAGGGGGGTGAATACTTATGCAAGGCACTGTATAAGGGAGATACACACCCACACAGTGATGTTATGGTTTACAGGAACGAAGGATGTAAGCATCATGTTTGGGCTCATATATATGTTTGTGTGTGTGTTGGGGATAATATCAGTCCATCTGTTAATGTAGACACAGATGTTATGTATATGATGGGGGCACTACTAATGGGTGGTGTGTGTGTTCATATGTGTATGAGCAACTTGTATGTGGACAATGTGTCTTGCATAGTTCTGTGTTTTCATGTGTAGGGCTGGGCTGGGGCATTATGGAGCTCTACCGAGATAAAGGTATAAAGAGGATAGTGTAGCCCATGTCAGGAGGGCCCATTAAAGCCAGGGCACATGTAATCTTGCTGTTGGTCAGAAAAGGTTGTGCTGTTGATTTCATGGTATTAACTGGTATTAAGTGCAGAGCATGAGGGAGAGACACATACAGGACTGTGAGACAGAGCTGAGGTCAGTAGTTTAAAGAAGTTTTTAAAAAGACTTGATATTCTACTTAGCTGTCAGTACTGGGGCTGGAGGATATGGCCAAAAGTTATATTAAGGTAAACATTTTCATATCAGTTGATATCTATAACTATCACAATAAATGTCACATGATTGTTTCTTCTCTAATTTCGCGAAACAGCAAAACATTTTACAAATCTGGGGTAGATCATTGATGTGTTTTACATCCTAACTGCACAAGTAATATATTGATATATAGTGAACTTTTATTATATTACTATTGATGAAAATTATATTGTGATAATTATTTATATTGTTATTTTCTCCAGTTTATAACATTTTATTTGATTAAATTCCAAATATTAAAATTGTAAAGAAATGTCTGAGTCCAGCAATACACTTTCAACAATTGTTTTTCTATTGAATATAACCCTGCCATGGCCTTCTAGTTGTTGTTCTGGCCAGTTCATTTCAACCAGTATGTTTTGACTCTGATACCATCACTCTCTGTTTGAACTGTCGGGGCGGTCGCGCAAAAAATGCAGAAGTTCATGTTGTAGTTCTAGTGACAGGCATGGTGCTGGTAAAATGACTTTTGGCATCTAAAGACTGAGGATATCTTGTTTCAGACAACACTGAAATTAAACATTGCTCATCTTTATATACTATCGATATTGTAATGATATAAAGCAGGTTGAAAATCAGTAAAGTTCCACTTTAACTTTAACA
>NC_061494.1:0-116555 GCF_022539355.2 Hippoglossus stenolepis | reverse complement strand
ACCTGCCAATAGCCTTTGTAAGATCAAGAGTAGTTATGAACCAGGCATTACCTAGGAAGCAACGAGCTCTGCCAACACGAAAGCCATGGGGTAGGTATCAAATTCAGATACAGCATTCAGCTTCTAAAGTCATTACAGAAACGTACTGTGTCATCAGGCTTGGCCATGACTATAGGCTTGACCAGTACTCTTTGACTCTTCAATCACATTCAATTCCAACATCTTGCTTACCTCCTCCTCAATCACTCTCTTTTCTGCGGGCCTCTGGCACACGATACGGCCTTGCCTACTGTTTTTCCTGCCTGCGTACTTCATGCTCCACCAGGTGTGTGCAGCCCGGAGGGATGAGAAAACATCTGTTTCGGTCTACCAGCTCCCTGCTTGCCGTAGCTGGTGAGGGGAGTTCGGGCTGCACCCACTGCGTCCCAGGCTAATTTTGACTCCTTTGGGGACAGCCAGTAAACAATGTATTCTGTCCTGCCATTTCTTCAAGAGGGTAACATGGTATATTTGCTCTCTTCATGCTTTCCGGGTTGTCAGATTTATAATTATTAACTTCCCCACCTTCTCCATGACTTCGTATGGTCTCTTGCCAGGCTGGGTTAAATTTACATTCACTGTGGGCACCAGAACCAAGACCCTGTCCCCTGGTTGGAACTCCTGGTTGGGCTGTTCGGTCATACAATGTAGCTCCTTTGACTCTCTCTGTGCCTCCATGCTCTTCACAATGAGAAATATGGCGGCCATTCGGTTGCAAGACACACACATGTTCAATCATGGACCTATGGGACATGGCTGTTCCTCCCAGGTCTTTGGCTATGTCTAGCAGCGTCCCTGGGTTTGTGGGAATACAGAAGGTCAAAGGGCGTAAAACCCAGTGGGAGGACTGTGGGACTTCTAACCGCAAACAGGAGGGGGATGAGCGATCCCAGTTTCTTCCATCTTGTCGATTGCCTTCTAGCATGGCTTTGCAGGTTTTGTTGAACCTCTCCACTAATCCATCAGTCTGTGGATGGTATACAGAGGTTCGACCTGTTTCACTTGCAGCAGTGCACACCACTGCCTCAGCGACTCGGGACATAAAGGGACTCCCTTGTCAGTAAGTGGCTTCTTTTGGTGAAATGTCCTATCTTAGTGCTGAAGAGGAATAGCTCATTTGCTATTTGTCTAGCATTACCCTCTTCTAAGGAATGGCTTCCGGGTACTCCGGGTCATGAGTCCACCGTGCGAGACAAGGATTTACTGATGGCCTCGAGCACCTTTGGGTAGTGGACCCACAATATCCAGCCTCACCCTTTTCAAAAGGAGTTTCTATAATGGGTAAGGGGAATGAGAGGACTCTGTACCTTGGTTTTTTTTGGAGCGGTGACCTGGCACTCTCGGCAACTGCGACAGAAATGTTCTACCTCCTGTGAATACCTGGCCAAAAGAACCTCTGCAATGTTGGGGATTGAGCCTGTACGGGAAGCCATAAACGAGGCATGTAGTAGTTTTCAAAGCCTGCCTAGAGTTGTTTCTGTCAGGAGACTAAACCCGGAGTTTCACAGAGTGATCCATGTTTGACTGCCGCCCAGATCAAATCCTGGCTCTCAGAGGTTGAGATTCTCTGATCACTTATTGTATATCTTTTTTTCTTTCCTCCTCCTCTCTTCTCCTAAACCCGCCTGCACACGTCCGAACTGTGTAATTCACACATCACGCCTTATATACATTCTAGAAACTAGATAGTGCGGTGTCGATTCGACGCTATTCGCGTTTTGAACCACGAGATAGATCAAAGTACCCTTTGTCCTCCATTTCCTCTGTCAAACCATGGTTGCACCGCCCAGTTTGTATTTAGTAACACCGTACGCAATTTCAGACGCCATTTTAGATTTTGTAACACGACACCACTTGTACGAAGGCCGGACGCCATCTTGTCTCCATCTTCTCCTCGTGCATTATACACACACACACCTACCTGGCCGCCACACACAGACACACAGACACACGCACACACACATAACCACTTCAGGTATACACATTGGAGTGTATTACATAAAGCATGATTGTGATAGATGTTGCAAGCTTTATCTTCTAGATATAGTGGGGTTTTGTTGTATAATAGTCATTGATTGACGTTGATGTCATTATTCTAAATAAATCCCTTTGTAATTAAAGGGAAGTACCGTATTTTGGTGATTCTTTGCATATGTATGTGAATACAGCTGGATTATGACTGCCTGTGCTCGAACTTAAAACCTTCACTGTTCATTATATAATCATTAATAGCAAACATTGAGATTTCTAATTGAACTTTTCAGATTGGCGAGACCGATCTTTATCGACTGATTGTTGGTCCCCGATACCAGGGTGCAGCCTAAGCCTTTGATAAATTATAATTACAACTTTTATTATTTCAATTGATAATTTTAAAGTTTTTCATTAATTATTTCATTATTTTAATTGATAACTTTATCATTTTTAATTAATTATTTTATTATTTTAATTAAATATTTTGTATTATTTTAATGATCATATTTTACTTGTATTCTCTGCAAATTACTGCTGTAACAGTACAACCACTAGCGTTTCTGTGTAACTGTGGTTGGCTGCTTACTGCATATTAGTGGTTGTGTCATTTTGATGAACAATAACATAATACATTTTTAGAGAAAGAAATAATTTTAGAAATTAATTTTTCTTCGAGAATTTTTATTGTTTAAATTCCCTGTTAAGCAGACGCTGTGTAACTGCGGTTGAATAAGCGATCATGCTTCAGCTGTTAGACCTTTATTGAGATATTCTACATGCTTCTTTGATTTCGAGAAAACTCACAACTAACTAGGATTGAGCCGCCGAAATATCTCTAGATAGTATAAGACACAGGGTAAAGCTTCATTGTGCTCTTGGCTGTGTTTTGTACACGTACGCTGCACCTGCTCAGTGCAAAGCAAGTTAACTGTCCACCAAGTGTCTTGTTGCAATCACAAAGATGAGTAACAAAAGACCACCGTGAGACAAGGGCTCCTTTCAGGCCAGGCTTAACGGCTTGGGAGATGGTCACAGTCTCATGTAAAGATGTGCCTTCTCCTTGTTGATGATGTGAGTGATTTGAATGGTTATTATGTGAGTACTAAGTATCGAAGATTGAGGAAATCCAATTTAGATATATTGATAACTCCTATTGGCCCACTACAGACAATACCTCTGTTCTGGGACAACTGACCCTCCTGTTCAAACAGAGACAAGCCGCAAACCTGGAAATCATGGGAGAGCCAATGGCCATGCAGGCAGTATGTCAGAAGGAGCAGGGGAGTCAAATTCCCCACCTATGTGTACACTACAGGAGCACGAAATGCTGTGCGAGCAGGTCCAAGAAGAACATGACCAATCATATAGGAGTGCCAGCTTGCACGCGCAGGTCCAAGTTTCAGGATCAGGAGAAAGGGGGGGGACAGTCAAAGAGGCTGGCTCTCGAACCGATACCCTGGACGCATAGTGGTCCGGAGCTGACGCCCGATGGAGCCAGCAGAAGCAAGACACTGGGAGGGCAGCTGCAACACAGCTGTGCGCACTCAGGGAGAGGAAGCTTGCCTGAAGGCCCAACACGCCCAGCAGACGATCACTCCGGCCAACGCAGCGCTCAGGGGAGGAGAAAAGGCAAACTCCTGGGAGGCAGTGACTTGGGACTACCAAACACCTCCAGCACACTCCAGCCCGAGCCACCCTGCCCAGACTATGACGATTGAAGGACTCCGCCCTGAGGCTGGAGATACTCCCAGCGATTGGCAGAGACATGATGGGCTTTGAACCTCTGCCTGCCGCTCGGGCGCACGCAAGACTATGGCTCACGGTCGCGCCCTGGCGGGTCCCCCATTCCCGGTGTGTGTAGGGCGAGGATATGGTGACCGCGATGATCACCTCGTGGTGGAGGAGTCGAAGACTCTGATGGCTCCCGCACTTCCTGGACAGGGAACCCAGACCCGACAGCTGAGTCCCTGTCCAAAGACCTGCTGGGAGTGCTTCGACTCCAAACAGCAAAGAGTCCAACATAGACGACTACCTAAGTGGAGATCGAACGCGTCTCTTGGACTTCCAAGGCTAAACCCATCATTCAGAGAGAAGCTTGAAGCTGGTTTGGAAAACGAGACAAGAGGCCCACTCTTCACCGATCAGGCCTCTCGCCACCCTGGGGTGCCTTACGGTAATGCATAAGAAGAATGAACTCCGGGCGAGTATTACAGACGCCTGAGTGGCGGCGAGATTGTCGCAACGCCCTGGGTTAGACGAAGAGACTTTTCAAACTCTTATTCCTGCATAACCTCCACGAGTGCGTGTATGATGTCACCATGCACTGCAGAGCAGGTGATTTCACCATGCAGGAGATAAGGAGGTATTTCACAGCCTGGGAGACGCAAAATGCCCCAAACAGAGGACCTGAACAGGACGCTTGAGTTCTGGGGACCCAAGTTCCACTCCGAATGTGATCACCTGGCGCTGGAAGGCAATGAGATACCCCACGCCAAGATGAATCCCCAGAATAGGAAACTAGAACGCCAACCCTTCCAACAGGGTGCCACCAGAACCGGGGGTGAAGATTCAAAACCAGCCCTCTACAATCAGGGAAGACCTCGGTATCTGGCACTTCAACAGAGGGGTAGGATTGGGCTGAACGGTACCCATCAGTACCAGAAAAGCAACATATGGCGATCAATATCCTAAACCTGGAAGGCCTCATGGAACACAACCCGAGAGGCAATATGAGACACCAGAAACCCACCGACAAATGCATCCACAAATGGAGATGCAATACGCCGATAAGGTGGCAGAGGCAATAAGGGAACCTTGAGGTCCCTGCCCACTCCTCCTCGACACCCCAGGTCCGCAGAAGCCAGACACTGGTCCCCATCAACATGACTAGAACAGGTGTCCTCCGCCCCATCTCCTCCAGAGTTTACCCAATGGGTGAAGCTCAGGCGTTACAGAATCTCCCCAGAGATTTTCACCACAGACAACTAATTCTCTTAACCTTCTTGGGCGACTGCCCTGCAAAGGCAACGCACAGCATTTACACTCCAGGTGATAGGGGAGGCTGCTTCAGCTCTCCTGGCTCTACTTGATTCAGGCTCCGAAATCAGCCTGATGCTCCAACACCTTTTCCTAGCCGAAAGAACCATGCCTCCCTTGAGCAACCCTGCAGATTGAAACCTGCAACATCAACATCACCAGCTACACGCAGACCAGTCCCCTCGCCACTAAACGCAGCCTGGATCGATATCACCTTTCCAAGAGATGAGTTCATTCATCCACTACATCTGTTCCATTGATACAGAACCACTGCTCATCGGTCAGGACTTGTTGGATCGACTGGCCCGCTTCATCGATCGCCACTGTGATGTATTTGGTCAAGTCAAAACCCCAGTCCTCGAGCCTGGTGCCAGCCTCCTTCCCACCTTAGACGGACAAGTCACTGTCATCCAGACACCCAGCAGAATTTCACCGATGTACATGCTCTCTTCCCGCAGACCGACTCCAACTGATCCCACCTGACCACAGTGGGACCAGCCTCACTTCAAGGTGACTAGGAGAAACACGTTTAAAAATCATGGTCTATTCCTGTGTTCAAGAACAATGAGAACCTTCATTGTACAGTCCCCGCATCACTGAAGGGATCTTTCTGAACGTGTCCCAACTCTCAAATGCCCTGGGTAGCTCTCGGTCGAAAAACTGCAGTCAAAGGCGTAAAGGGACTCTATACATCGATTTGTGCAACCTAATCTCTCTCTTCAGACATTTAATGCAGACAATCGCCTTCTTCTCAGCAGAGAGTTACTACAAAACTTTCCTCAGTTTCATCGAATATGCGCCATCTTCATACAGAGATCGGAAAAACACAGATCAGGTACTTCTGTGAGCGTGGTTCTCAACTCTACTCTCATTCTTGGTGTGGGAGCTGATCTTCTCGTCCGACTTCACAGTTGGACACTATCAACCAAGTCTTGTGGTCCCAGGCAGGTCAGTGGCAGAGAGATACTGTCTTCTGAACCAGCTCCTGACAAACCATCCTCTCAGGCATGCCAGGTCGCCAGTGAGATTGACGTGATCATTCTCCACGAATCAGCGCCTAACTGCCTCCAAAATCCTCAAGGGACAGAGGATACTCTGGGCTCACAAGTATCTTTCCAGCCATTGCCCTCCTTTCCGGGAACTCAACCTGGAAATCTGTGGCACTGGATGCTGGAGATGAACCAGTGAACAACGACGTGCTTGTCAAGAATCCCACACAATGTCCCGTCCAGGCAGGGCACACACAGCGCTAGAATGTTGATAGACAGCTTCCTTCCATGACTTTGAACTGACCATACCGGGTCATTGGAGAGCTTCCCCATTTCTAGTCATCAAGGATGATGACGTGGACCAAGTCCTTACACGCCTCCTCACCAACAGCGACGCGTCTCAGCGTCATGAGGCATTGTGCGAAGACATTTGTGGAGCCTCTCTGACAACCAAGGTGATGATGGTGCATGTGCTCTGGACACCGCCCAGACAGGATATCTCAGGGACTTGGGTAACCAGAGGAACTATATCCTGTTTTGAGGCTGAGATCCAGCAACAGCTTTCCCGAAAAGGCAGACGCTCTGACATCAGAAGAACAGAGAGAAATGCTTAGAAAATTGTTTGACTTCCAACAAATCTTTCGGCGATTCCACGGATCAGGGGTCACTGACCTCCACACTGTGTGTATCCTCACGGACCCAAATGCGCCAACACCTTTGCATCCATGCACAGAATCTCCATTAGCAGTATGAGTCCATTCAAGACATCCTCGACACCCTGCTAGAGAAACGATAATCAGGAATGCAATTCACTTTATTAATTCACTCCATTTGGCCGGTGCTAAACCAACCGGGAAGTGCACCACCATTGGGATTATCGCCCCTGAATAAACAAGTTCCCTTCCCCGCTGGCCCATGATTCACCTGATCAAGAACTGGCCAAGGTAAAAGGAGCCACGCTTCCACCGTGACGTGCAAACGGATTCTGACTATGAAAGTGGACCCAGACGAATTCAGTACAAACTGCCTTTCTTTCGCAGCAGCCATACCTGGAACCGATGCCCGCTTGGGTACTCAAACTCCCCATCGGAGTTTAACATCTTCCTCCACAAGGCCAAGGAGCGCAGCCAGCAGCCTGCCATGGAAACCTCACGGTGTGGACGACGCCTCATGAGAGCCAAACCTTTGAGGAACACTACTGAGACCACATGTGCTCACCAACTGTCCACCGCAGGAGCCAAGCGCCTCACTAAAGGCCAGTGGTACGCACCACAAAAGAAACACGGGTCTGACAGTCGGCGTTGATGGCATTGAACCTGCCGGGCGGATACAAGCCATCCAGGATAACAAGGCCTCCAAGTCGCTTGACAGAACTCAGGAGCTTCCTCAGGGTCTGTAACTACTCCCGCTGTTCATCGAGGACTACGCAGAGATAGCTGACTCTCAATCAACTTCCTTTGCAAAGGACAAGCTCTTCAAGTGGGAAGAACCCCAAGAACAATCTTTCCGGCCAGATGAAAAGGCAAAACTCTGTTCGGCATCCTGTCTGGCCTACCCAGACAAAGACAAAGAATTTCATCTGAAGCAAAAGTTTCATCCCACTGTCTCAGTGCGGCCTCAAAATAAGCATGACACTGACAAACGTGTTGTTGCTCACGCTAAGCCACTCCCTTAGCAGTGTGGAGATAAATTCTCCGACTGCGAGAGCCTGGCCACAGTCTGGGTCAGAACACTCGCAGCTAAGCATTGGAGCGACAGAAAGTTTGTCACAGAGACGTGCCACTAACCCATGTAGTTTTTCCTAAACAGCCACAAAAGGCTGAGGGAAGGACAAGTCACAAACAGCCGCATAGCTGCTTCTGATGATGGCACTGCAAGGCTATGACATTGAGGGGTGAAGTACGCCTAAAACAATAAGATGGCCCTGGGTAAAGGCCTGGCTGACTGTCACCATTGCAATGAGGACGCAACAGCCACCTCCTGTCACCCTAACAACCACTCCATCGCCTTCCCACTCATCGCATACTATGAGGAGAACGCCTGCCAAGATCTCCCAAGGTCTATGTTGATGGTTGCTCATTCCACCACGACTCAACTCCGGCCGGAGTGGGTATCGCCTGGTCGCCATGACTGAGTGAACCAGACCACTACCAACTAGGGCTCAAGACGCAGTCAGTACGCAGAGATTGTTATACTATTGCTCTGCAACAAGTCAGTTGTTGCATATAACTCCAGTTGGTGATCTGCACAGACTCCAACTACGCTGGCACAGCTTCATCTCCCATTTTCCATTATGGAAGGAAAAGGGAATGAAAATGCCAGAAATAAAGAGGTCAAAACACTCAGAGCTTTTCCTAATTTAAGTATCAACTGGTAACAGACAAAAGGACTGATGGTCTGACAGGCAAGAGAACCCCCAAGTCATACCAGATCTCTGCACTTCCAGGCCGGGTGAAATCCTGAGACGCACTTGGTTGCTATGCAGGAGCAGGACTCTGCTATCAGCGCCATCCGGCAGATAATCACAACCTCTCAGCAAGACGCATTAACCTCAACTGGTGAATCCAGAGAGACAAGAGCATTCCGACTGGCATTACTCATTTAAGGAGGCAGACTTGCTCATCTACGCCTGCAATGTACAAGGACCAAACCGTGGGTCGCCTTACCGGCTCATAGGTAAGTTAGCCCATGCTCACGCATTCTCTGTCGAGCCATAGAGGTTACAGTTACCGCCAGGGGCACACTCCAGCAAGTCGTGTACTGCTATCATCGGCAACCGACACCCAGTCATATGTAATGCAGGGCAAGTCTCTACCTGTTGTCAGTTCCAACCTTCCCACCATTGAGTCGAGGCCCTCCCACTTCAAGGAAGGGGCATACTACGGTCCCACTCCAGATCGACTGACTGGGACCCAGTCCCAAATCCCAAAGTACTCTTCAATGTGTTACTCATGCCACTAAATGGGTGGAATGCCTACGCCATGACACGGCTGCCACCACAGCAGTCCTACTGTTGAATCATCATGTGTTCAGTCGCTGGGGCCTACCACTCCACTGGGATCAGAGACCGTGAACCCATTTCACTAAACGTCATGACCTCCCTATGGACGCCCTGGGAGTCGGGTCAGATTCCACATCTCTCTCATCACCCCCAATCATCAGGCCAAGTTGAACGTACAACTGACCATTATCCACACAAGCAAAGAAGCAATGGGGAAGTAATGGCAAAGGACCGGGATGTAAAATGTCCTCTATGTTAATGGCGATCAGGTCCACCGCACCGCCTATTAGGTCACACCTTTGAAATGGCGACAGGAAGGCAAATGACTTCTCCCCTGCACCTGTTGTACCAGGCCGAAGACCTCAGTGCCATGACCGCACACGCCCACCAATATGTGGCAGAGCTGCGTGACCACCTCAAGACAATATTTGCTCTTGGCACAGGAAAAACCTGGAAGCAGTGTGGGTATTTCTGAAGGCCTACTATGATAGGAAACGTCCAACGGAATACTAAGTGAAGGACAAGGTGTTCTACTGGTTCATACGACCAGTGGGGTTTCCAAGAAATTCTCCCCAGCGGATAGGGTCCCTTCGAGATCGTGGGAAACTCTCACCGGTAGTGTACCGAATCAGGATCCCGAAAGAGAGAAGACCACCCACATACAAATGGGTACACGCAAACCAGATCAAACCGTATGAACCTTCCTCCATCTCAGGAGCGGATGCGGCCTCCGCATCTGAAACTCCACTCCAACAGGAAGACCATTCGAACCACTCACACCATCAATAGTTGCATGCCTCACAGACTCTGTCAGTAATTGTTAGGGATGACATAACATATGTTCAGGTAGCGAAAGACCTAATGTCTGACCTCGTTGAGAGAATTTTGCCTGCTACCATCACGTTATACAGCCTCCAGATAATAAGCTCCTGGCAGTGCAAGTCCAAATATCGGTAGATCTCGTTATACCTAGGAAACAGGATTCATCATAGATTTACCGATTAGGGAACAATAGAACATGTAATTTCCTAAAGTCCGCTTCAGAGGGGTTGGGTTTTTTGCAGGATACAATACATGTTTCACCTTCAAACACCACCACGCCGGGTCGGAAGGCCATCGCGGGTCGAGTTTCCATGAGGCGGCCGCGCTTTCACAGCTTTCTGGCCAAATCGCCGCGCAGACGCTTCCGTGCGGGGGATGCGCTCCCTTCGTGCGATGAACGGAGTCACAAGAGCCTTTCCCAGCTGCTCGAGGAACACCCTCCGTTTGTTCCGCTTGCCTGGCATCCAGTTGGGGTTGATCTCTCTCCATGTCACGAAGGCATTGTAGGAAGAGACGTCGAGCAGGTGCCAGGAAGATGACCAGGCCAGCCGCCACGTCATCCTCTTCCTGCAGTTGCAGTAATGTTCCGGGATCGCTTGTCTAGGCGCTGCCCACGCCTCCTTGTTGGGTGTTATTGTAGTCCAGACGATGACTGCTTCCGCTCCCAGTGTCGCTGACGCCGCCTCACGCGTCGCGGCTCAGGAACACTCTCTTCCTTGACCGCCAGCAGCTCCGTCGGGAGGCCGGCTTGCATCTTTTCCAACCGTGCCCACCACGGTGATCTTCCTCTTCAGGAGCTGCTGCGCGAGTTTGTAGGAGGTGAAGTAATTGTGACCTCTGGTTCTGCTTCTGGGCATCCGAGGACCATGTTATTTCTCCTCCCAAGCTTCTTGGACAGAAGGTCTCTCTTCCTGTAGTCCGGGGTGGTGGTGGTGCCGTCTTATCCTTCTTCTTCTTCTTCCAAGGATGACGAATCTGCAGCAGCATCACCCACTGGGTCATCGTCATCTTCTCGGTCTGCTTCTCGGTCTGCTTCTCGGTCTGCTTCTCGGTCTGCTTCTCCGTCCACTCCTGTTGGAGAACCTGCTCTCTGGTGAAACGCGCTTGACGTGACATCGTGACCTGGTCAGAGAGAATGGCACACGGAGAAACACACCTGCTTCTCTTCAGGTCTAATTGACCCCACAGAGAAACACACCTGGATCTCTGGGGGTCTAAATGACCCCCCAGGAGAATCGAGAATGACAATCCATTGGTCTCAATGACCCCAGGAGAATTGGATAATGACAATCCTTGAGTTACCCTAACCCTAACCCTGACCGGCCAGGGCTTGCGGATGATCACGCACGCACGCACACACACACACACACACAGACACACACACACTCTGGGTCAATCCGACCCAGGAACAACACGAGGGTTAAAGTACAACTTGTGAGACTCAGTGGTCACCAACCTTTTCGAGCCCAAGAGCACTTTTTAATTCCAAACGTAAGCCGAGAGCTACCACCCTGATATCTTCCAAAAAACCCACTTAGGAGGGTCATATTTATTATTTTTTGCAATTTCTTGTTAGTATTAAATGTACAATAAATTCATATTTACAATACACAATATGTAGCTACCAGTCTACATCATGTTCTGCAGAGAGCTGCTACTGCAGCACAATGTTTTTACATATAGGCTTTGATTCTGAATATGGCCACAACATGATTATTGCCTTGTATGAAAGAAGTCCCTTGCACTCAAATAAATACCAGTACTACACAGCATGAAGCTTCTGCATCTTTCCGTCCTGCAAATATTTCTACATAATAAAAATCTTTAAACAAGGTTATGATATCATTAACAAATCCTGGAGTGCTTTTATTTTGAAAAGGCTTACAGAAAGTGTTGCAACCATTTGTTTAGACATAAATTCATCAGATAAACATTAAAAACTCAGTAAGATCATTTTCTCTTTGGTTTATTCTGCTGTGAACCAAAATGTATTGTCTGTCTATGACACAAATGTATTTACAACACTTCCTCCGAACACGTCAGCAAAGCACTCAGCGTTTCACTTTCTGAATCCACTCATTTGAAACTCTATCAACGGGCTTTGATTGTTATCGACAGACTGAAAGATGCGCGCCTTTTCATACCGTAGAGTCCTGACATTTAGTTTACACATAAACTAACTTGTTCTTGAAGGAATGCAGGAGATAAACCTGCAACCTGACCGCCATAGCAGACACACAGCGCAGTGAAACAGACAGCACACACAGCTGATCTGGGTGCACGATGACAGCCAGTGAGTCCAGAGTTTGGGGATCGACAGTGAAGACCGAGCAGGATCGACCGTAGATCGCGACGCACGGTTGGCGACCACTGCCCACATTGTGCCGTTGCCGCTATAATAGTTGTCTACAAATGAGACACACAATATTTTTCTTCTCACTGTCGTAAAAGAACTCTTCCCTCCCAATCATTATGAAAATAGTATGTTTTCTTTTCGCTTTTCGCTATGTTTTCTTTAGTTTGGGGGTAAAACTACATCTAGCTCGCCATCGTTGCTGCTCCCGCCAGCTTGTTCAGCATAGAGGATGCATGTTTGACGTTTTTTTTATTTTAAATTTCAGTTTTTCTTTTTTTTCTTCATTTTTAAATTTTTTTTTCTTTTTCATTTTTTAATTTAGAGCATGCCTTGCGGACGACTCGCGGGGTCCCTGCGGGCGACCAGGTGCCCACGGGCACCGTATTGGCTACCTCTGCTCTAGAACCTTTCAAATTATTCTGATGGCATATTTTTATTTTTTGTATCCTACACATACCTGTCAGAAATTCTTTGCGGAGAGCTCCTCTATCTAGCAATACCAGCTTCACTAAAAAGGCAACTTTCAGTTGGTTAGTTGGGGGATGTTTTTTTGGGGCTGCTACTGCATTAGGCCCCTCTCCAACATTGTTTTGGCGTTGACACGTGATGTCAAAGCTGTTTTGCCATCTGTGGTTAATATTGCATCAGCAATTGCCTGATAACGCTATCAAGACTAAAGAGGGGAAAGGAAAGGAAAGAGTTGTTACGCTAGTGAAATCTTCATTCAGTGCTCAAATCAATGACTAGTGAAAGATGCTATGACCTGGCAATTCTCGTACAGATGGAAGGTATGATGTGCAGGCTATTACTTTTAGGTCCAAATACTGTGAATATTGATTTGATGAGATATGGTCAAGGTGGTGGGTTAGCATCAAATTTCACCTGGATGTAGCTCCAGATAATATACAGTACATATAGATTATAAAAATGGTTACAAACTGTTCAGTCCATCAAATTTTCCTGAAATATATTCCAGTCCGTTCATAAATTACTTCATTATTTTTACTATTTTATCTTCCCACAGCACAGGTTAACAATAACTTGAATAAAAACTTGTAAAACATGAATATAGGTAGATGATAAACTGAAAACAAACTTCTCAATTTCACCTTCAGTTGATTTAGAGACATCTTCCACCCTGGAAGGCGACTGTCAAGTAAAATATGAATACACAAGTATTACAAATGACCATTATGTACATTTACAAATGAAAAGAGTATCCATTAAAGCCTTTATGTTGCCGTAGAAGTATACAGTAGAAGGGAACAAGATTAACATTTCTGTATTCTTGAATTGCTAAAGGTTATGTACCCCAGAATATGTACTTTATATTCAGATTCTGATGGGATCAAAATAACCAGAGTCAGAACAGTGCTTAATTAATGTCATTGGTTTTCTCTAAGGCCATATATACCAATAGCAAAGAATTTCTCCATCCAGTAGAAATTCAACTTTTAATGACCCGGTCCTTATTCCCAAATAGAATTCTTTTCTGTTTATCTCTTACAGAGAAGAATTCAGTTCTTTCACCTGTCTCCGCATGAGCTGGCATGGGTTTGTAAATAATCCAGTGGGCATTCCATCTGACATACTGACAGCAGCCTAAATGAAAATGTAAACTACTTACTAAATAATTGATAATGGTTGCATGATAATTTTATCTTTATAGCACTGGTATTAAATGTTTTAGTAATACCAAGTTTGGTCTCATGGTTCTGCTTCGTGTGGTATTACTAGTCCCTGGTGTAGACTTGCTGTAAATGCGGACTCAGCAACAATTGCAATAAATGGTATGTTCTTAAAATTCAGATGTATTTGATTGTAATGTTGGTTTCTTATTTACAAGTACTATCAAAGAATGAACAGAGGCAAAACATGTTTCTTTGAGGCCACAATTGTATTTTTTTTCTTTTCCAAAGTATCTACTTTATAAAACACAAAACATCAGAGTTTTGATGTATTGCAATTTAAATTTTTGCACTTTTGAATAAAGTGTACTTGGTTAAATATTATTGCTGATTTATTGACCATGTTGATTAAAATAGCCTTCCAGAGTATGTTATAGTAATTTAGTAGTAAATTTAATACAATTTTACACATAATGCACATTGTTCTATATTGAGTGAACAAAACTCTTACATTGAGTAAAGTAACTTCCTTACATTGAGAAATGGCAGTAGAGTTGTTACCTTTACACTACATATTAGAGGCAAACGGCTGCATCTACTCTGTGCATAGCTGCCTTCATTCTGCTCCACTGTACCCTGTGGCTTCCAAGGACTCCAAAGGTCAGAGTGAAAGCTGCACACCTTTCTATTTAATGTAGTTCTTTTCATTTTTGATTCCATCAAAATTTATTTGTACTGTTACTTCTTGTCCTCTGTGACAAAGGACTGGGTATTTTCAAGGCTTGTGACTCACAGAAAAACATTGAAGTGCCCCTTTGTACCCTAACACTGTTTCTAATCAAAAGTGACATACTGCTTGTTTTCCAAATTACTTTTTCATTAACAGAATCGACCCGCTGTGGCGTGTTGTGTGGACAGCAGCAATTAGCACATATTATGATGTTCCGTACACACTTGAAGAAGAGGGACTGCTGTATTTCCCACCACACTGTGGCCTTCCTGCGCACTATGTGTTCTACCCTGTCTCTGCAGGGATTCTGCACACCTTCACTGAAGATGGAACTATCACCACCCTCAGCAGTTGTGGCAGGTTGGCCTGCCGCAAAACAGCACAGACATTAGGTTGAGAATGCTTGAGGTGCAGTACGCCCTGAATACTGCACTGTAAATTTATGCCACTGCCATTTGGAATGTTAGATCTGCAAGAACTTGACATAGACTGGGGAGAGTGGCCTTCACCATGCTGCCCTTCCAGAATCTGGGGTTGTTCTTCCAGAACTTCCTTACCCCTTAAATGACAAGACAAGACAGCACCATGTTGCCGACCTCTGCCAGAGCTGTCAGACTTGCATGGTCGGCATATTTACTGCCGTTGCTCCCAAATCTTCACAGCGAGCAACTGTCATGTTGTAAAGTTCGAGCACCAACTGCTTGCCATACTGCACATGTAGCGAGAAGTGAAAAGACCAAGCCTACAGTTTGTAGAACTAGAACAAATGCCTTTATATTTAGAATTGAGGTGTTATTTTAAATGTATTTATGTTTTTCCATCTGTGCAGTGTTTCTCCCAAAACTTTTCAACTATTTTGTCATGCAGTGAAATGACACTGAACATTACATTTCATTAAACTTGAACTACTGAAATGAAAACATATTGACCGATAAACAAGTGCTGTGCTACTTCATATTCCTCACTAATAAGCCACAACAGTTGTATGAACAACTCATTAATCTACACCCTTGAGAATTCTTGTCCCATGTGGTTTCAGGTGAGTGTCCTATTAAGCCATTGTGGTATTTAAGAGAGGTTTTACCAATACAGGTAGAAAGGCCACAACAGGACAGAGCAGGCAAAAAGCAAAAATGAAGAATCAGTTTATTCACTAACACAAAGTCTTTCAGGAAGCAAAACATAAAGAGTTCTTCTGGGAAGCATGCAAAATATATCTCCTCTATAAAGTTGGGCTCACTTGTATCCTACTAACTAGTTGCTAAATCAAACTTCCCCAGATTAGCTAAGTTTGTGCTAATGATCATGTTTCTGCTTGGTGTGTGTGTCCACTTTTTGTCTTCCTTCTCTCTGCACTTGGAGTCTATAGCTTTTAATCAGAGGGTTGAGGCATTTGCACCTGTATAGTGGTGCAGTAGCATTCTGGGAGACAGTTTTCCTGCAGCCATCTTGTGGCGTGGTAGCTCCTCCCAGAGAGGAACATAACGCCCTCTACCACACGCCCTCTCGTGATGCCATTACATCCCTCCCTCCGGCCTGACGTCTCGGTAGGGTGAATGACGACCAAAAGGCATCACGGCGGGATAGTGCGCCAGCGCTTTCCATGATCAATGACCGGCCTGCAGAATGACAGAGAAGTTTTCGTGCCAGCCTGAGCCCCTAAACCACCTGGTTACCCTACTAAGCGGACTCTTGTTTTTGGCCATCCACTGTAATGGAGCATGATCCGTTATTAGAGTGAACTCCCCTCCCCAACAGATAGTATTTCTGAGTGTTTCCAGGTATTCACTTTATCGCTAAACCTTTCTTTCTCAACCGCGGGCATGTTCCTCTTGGTTGGCAGCAACTTATGACTTCCAAATAAAGAACTGGATGTTCTCACCCTTCATGGATCTGGGACAGACAGCACCCAGCCCCACCTCCGAGGCATCTGCCTGACCACAAACCTCTAATGAAGCTGGGAGCCATGAGGACTGAAGTTTTGAACATAAGGCCCTTCTTGAGATTGCCAATGCTTCTGCTCGGTCCACTTCCACCATCCTCGAGTGCTTCTTGTGGTCAGTTCTGTGAGTGGAGCAGCTATCCCAGCAAACTCAGGAATGAATCGCCTGTAATAATTTGCAAGGCCTAAAAATGATCTCACCTGCTTTTGTCAACGGTTTTGCTAATTTCTGGATGGTATCAAGTTTCGCTCCTGGGTGGCTTGACGAGGCTCGGCCAATGGCATACCCCAGGTAGTTTGTCTCACTGTAGGCCAGCTTGCATTTTTGGGGTTCGCCGTCAAGCCTGCTTCTCTTATGACCTCCAGACCTCTCCACCTGAGGTAAGTGACTATCTAACCAGACTCTGATCATCATACATCATCTAAACACGCAGAAGCATATTCTCCATGAGGTTTCAGTACCTGATCCATTAAGCTGGAAGCTCGCAGGTGCTTTTTTCTTCCGCCAAATCAAACATCCGTACTGCCAGAGACTCCTCCCGGAGGGCGAAGGCTGTCTTTTCCTTTGACTTCTGCTGCCAACCTGAACTGCCAATAGCCTTTTGTAGATCAAGATAGTTATGAACCAGGCATTACCCAGGCTTTCAATGAGCTCGGCCAACACGTAGCCATGGGGGTAGGCATCAACCAGATACAGCATTCAGCTTTCTAAAGTCATTGGCAGAAACGTACTGTAACATCAGGCTTGGGCCACAAGGACGATAGGCTGACCAGGTACCTCTTGACCTTCAATCACATTCAATTCCAACATCTTGCTTACCTCTCCTCAATCACTTCCTTCTGGGCGCCTTCCTGGTACACGATACGGTTTTGGTTTACTGTTTTTCCTGCCTGGGTAGCGCATTTCATGTCTACCAGGTGTGTGCAGCCCGGAGGGGATGAGAAACATCTGGTTTGGTCTACCAGCTCCTTTGCTTGCTGTAGCTGGTAGGAAAGTTCGGGCCAAACGCATCATGCGCCCCAGGCTAATTCTTTTGACTCCCTTTGGGGACAGCCAGTAAACAATGCATTCTGTCCTGCCACATTTTTCAAGAGGGTAACATGGTATATTTGCTCTTCATGCTTTTCTCTCCGGTTGTCACTTTATAATTAACTTCCCCACCTTCTCCATGACTTTCTGTATGGTCTTGCCAGGTGGCCAAGAATTACATTCTACTGTGGCACCAGAACTAAGCACCCTGTCCCCGGTTGGAACTCCCCTGGTTGGGCTGTTCGGTCATACACAGCCCTTTGACCTCTCTGTGCTTTCCATGTGCTCCTTCACAATGAGAAATATGGCGGCCATTCGTTGCGCATTGCCGTCACATGTTCAACTCATGGACCCATGGGGACATGGTTGTTCCTCCCAGGTCTCTTTTGGCTATGTCTTCCAGTCCCCTGGGTTTGGGAATACAGAAGGTCAAAGCGGGGCGAAACCCAGTGAGGATCAGGGACTTCCCCAACTGCAAACAGGAGTGTAGGGGGATGAGCTGATCCCAGTTTCTTCCATCTCTAGCCGACTGCCTTCCTTAGCATGGTTTTAAGAGTTTTGTTGAACTCCTCCAATTAATCCATCAGTCTGTGGATGGAAACAGAGGTTCGGACCTGTTTCACTCAAGAGCAGTGCACACTGCCTCATGACCCGACATAAAGGGACTCCCTTGGTCAGTAAGGTATTTCTTTGCAAACTCTACCTAGTGCTGGGAAAGAGGAATAGCTCATTTGCTATTTGTCTAGCATTACCCTTCTTCTAAGGAATGCATTTCTGGGTACCTGCCGGGCGAGTCCATCAGGACAAGGATTTACTGATGGCTCCCGAGCACTCTTGGGTAGTGGACCCACAATATCCAGCCCCACCCTTTCAAAAGGAGTTTCTATAATGGGTAAGGGAATGAGAGGACTCTTGTACCTTGGTTTTGGAGCGGTGACCTGGCACTCTCGGCAACTGCGACAGAAATGTTCTACCTCCCTGTGAATACCTGGCCAAAAGAACCTCTGTAATGTTGGGGATTGAGCTCAGACAAAGGGCCATAAACGAGGCATGTAGTAGCTTTTCAAAGCCTGCCTAGAGTTGCTCTCTGTCAGGAGACTAAACCCCGGAGTTTCGTCAGAGCATCCATGTTTTTTTGACCGCCGCCCGAGGTCAAACTCGGGCCTTCTATTGGCTGAGAGCACAGAACTCCCCCAGAGGGAGGCCAGACACCTTCAGGTAATAAATACCAGAGCTCCCCAAATCATCATTTGCTTATTTCCTAGCACTGAAGATAGGACCAGAACCTCTCCCGTTCCCTCCAGATGATCCAGACACTTAAGGGAGCAACTACCAAACGTTTGTATTTTTATTTTTAACTGAAGTCTGCCTCACTCCTTTTTGTGAATCCTTTTTATCTTAATCCTTATTTGAAAGGACTGCAGTAAAGTCTTATACTCGCCGCCGAGTTATCCCCAGACTTTCCTGGGCTCACAATCCTAGTTGCTCACGCTATTCATCCCTAGCAAAGATAAGATAATATTCGCCAAGGCACAGAGATTTTTCACATTTGAGCATAATCAGACCATTCTCTCCACTTTCTCGCTGCCATCGCTACAAGCAGCCGATCAATGTTTCCAACGCCATTTAACCCAATCCACTTCGTCTTCCTGGAACGCGTGCCGTCATGCAATGAAATCCAACCGCAGAACACGATAAGTAAGAGGTCGGTGTTCGCAGAGACTAGTTTAATCATTAGTGTATTATTATTTGAGCGATATTTGTTTGGGACCGCCGCGGTTCACTTTTGTCCACATTGTAAAAGAAGGCCGTGACGCATTCGGCATTTCCGCCACGCTATCACATTGTGTTACCGAGATTCACCATTAACAGATCGCAGCACAGCGATGATCTAGTTCGTCCGCTTTGGGTAACAGTGCGGTAGAGTCTCGCAAAGTTGCTTCCTGGCGTGTGCTGAGACTTCCTCTGATCACTTATTGCATATCTTTTCTTTCCTCTCTCTCTTCTCTCCTAAACCTCGCCTGCACACAATGTCGTCCGAACTGCATCCACACACATCACGTCTTATATACATTCTAGAAACTAGATAGTGCGGTCGCATTCTGACGCCATATTCCGCGCTTTGAACTAATGAGATAGATCAGTACCCTTTGTTCTCTCCATTTCCTTTCAATAAAACCACATGGTTGCACCGCCTACTTGTATTTAGTAACACTGCAGTACGACTTCGCACGCCATTTTAGATCTTTGCAACACGACACTACTTGTAATGAATGCTTGATTTCATCTGTTCTCCATCTTCCTCAGACATGACACACATACCTACCCACACACACAGACACACAGACACACGCACACACACACACCCTACCTCTCCTTGGTGGTATACACATTGGAGGTATTACATGTGTTACGATTGTGATAGATGCTTGTGGTGTTTTATCTTTGATATAGTGGGTTTTGTTGTGATAATAGTCATTGATTGACGTTGATGTCAATATCCAAATAAATCCCTTTGTAATTAAAGTAAATTGTATTTTGTGATTCTTTGTGCATATGGTGTAATACAGCTGATTATGACCGCCTGTGCTCAACTTAAAACCTTCACTGTTCATTATATAATCACACAGCAAAATATTGAGATTTAATTGAACTTTTTCGATTATGAGACTGATCTTTAACGGCCTGATTGTTGGTCCCTGATAATTAGGTGGTGCCTCTGCCTTTGATAAATTATAATTACAACTTTTATTATTCTTAATTGATACCTAAAGTTTTTCATTAATATTTCATTATTCTAATTGATAACTTACTATTTTTAATTAATTATCTTAATATTCTTTTAATTAAATACTTTGTATTATTTTAATGATCATATTTTAATTTGTATTTCGTACCATTAAGCAACAGGTTCATTGAGCTTTCAGTGTAACTGTGGTTGGCTGCTTACTGCATATTAGTGGTTGTGGCTATTTTGATGAACAATAACACACACATTTTTAGAGAAAGAAATAATTTAGAATTAATTTTCTTTCGAGAATTTTACTGTTTAAATTCCCCTGCTAAGCAGATGTGTAATCAGGCTGGTTGCTGACTGCGTTCAGCGGTTAGGACCTTTTATTGGAGATATTCTACATGCTTCTTTTTGATTTCGAGGGAAACTCACAACTAACTAGGGATTGAGCGCCTGAAGAGGTCCTAGGATAGTAAGACACAGGGTAAAGTCACCTGTGCCTTGGCTGTGTTTTTGTACACGTACGCATTGCACCCGCCTGTGCGTAAAGCAAGTTAAATCCGTCCACCAAGAAGCCCGGTTGCAATCAGCTGTGATGAGTAAATAAACACACCGTGAGAGAGTCAAGGGCTCTTCAGCTGTGCGACCTGTCAGAGATGGTCACGTCTCATAAAGATGTCTGTTGATGATGTGAGTGATTTGAGTGGTTGGCGATGTGAGGCTCTGCGATCGAAAGATTGGAGGAACTAACGCAGGCGGTATTGATAACCCCATTGGTCCACCACAGCACAATAATTCTAAGTTTCGGGACAACTGACCTCCTTGCCCTAAACAGAGCTGCTGCAAATCCAGGAAACATGCGAGGAGCTTGGGCCGGCTATGCAGGCAGTATGTCAGAAGGAGACAGAGTCAAATTCCCACCTGTGGCATTGTCACCACAGGAGTACGAAATGCCAGCAGCAGGTCCAAGAAGAACATGACCAATCAAGGTGCAGGAGGCAGCTTCTGCACGCGCAGGTCCAAGCTCAGGATCAGAGCAGGTGTATTAAAGTCAAAGAGGCTGGCTTCCTCAACCGACATGGGCCTCTGGACGACAGGTCCGAGCTGACGCCTTTCCCATGGAGCCAGCAGAAGCAAGACACTGGGAGGGTAGCTAACACAGCTGGGGGTGACCTCAGGGAGAGGAAGCTTTGCTTCAGCGCCCAACACGCCCAGCAGACGATCACCCGGCCAACGCAGCCTAGGGAGGAGAAAAAGGCAACCCCTGGGAAAGTGCAGTGACTTGGGATCACCAAACACCTCCAGCACACTCCAGCCCGGGAGCCACCTGCTCCAGACCATGACCCACGAAGGACTCCGCCCTGGGAGGGCTGGAGATACTCCCAGTTGACAAGAGACATGATGGGCTTGAACCCCGCCTGCCGCTCGGGCGCACGCGCCACTCATGGCTCACGGTCGCGCTCCCAAGGGCCCCATTCCTGTGTGTAGGGCGAGGATATGGTGACCATGATCAATGTCGGTGGATATGAGCCGGGAAGACCACGGCCCTGCACCCTCGGACAGAGGGAATCCGCACTGACAGTTGAGTCCCTATCCAAAGATTGTTGATGCTTCACCCAAAACAGAAAGAGTCCAACATAGACGGATTACTCAAGTGGAGATCGAACGCTGCCTTCTGACTTGCCAAAACCTATCATTCAGAGAGAAGTTGAAGGGTTTAAAAACGAGAAGAGGCCACTCTTCACCGACTAGGCCTCTGCCAATTCTGGGTGCCTTTACGTAATGCATAAGAAGAATGAACCTCCAAGGAGTACATTACAGATTGAGGGCGGCAGATCGGGCATTTGACCGCCTGTTAGAGACGCAGAATGTTTTCAAATCCTTATTCCTGCATAACCTCCACGAGTGTGCGGTAAGGATGTCACCAGTGCACTGCAGAGCAGGTGATTTCACCATGCAGTGAGATAAGGAGGTATTCTCAGCTAGCCTGGGAGACGAAACGCCCAAACAGAGGACCTGGAACAGACGCTCAGAGTTCTGGGATCTAAGTCTAACCGGGATAGGACTTGGCGCTGAAGGTAATGAGATACCCCGCCAAGATGAACCCCAGAATAGGGAACCAGGAACGCCAACCCTCTCCAACAGGGTGCCACCAGAACCGGGGTGAAGATTCAAACCAGCCCCACAATCAGGGGCACCTCGCATTCAAGTAATTTCAACAGAGGGGGTAGGGATTGGGTCAGAATCTAAAACCCATCAGTACCAGAAAAGAAACATGGCGATCAATATCCTAAACCTGGAAGGCTCCCATGGAACACAACCTGAGAGGCAATACAAGAGACAAATAGGAAACCCACCGACAAATGCATCCACAAATGGAGGATGTACGATATGGTGTGGTAGAGGTCAAGGAACCTTGAGGTCCCTGCCCACCTCGACACCCCCAGACACCGCAGAAGCCAAAAGACACTGGTCCCCCATCAACATGACTAGAACAGGTGTCCTCCGCCTCATCTCCAGAGTTTACCTTACTGGTGGGAAGCTTCAGGCGCTACTAGAATCCCCAGAGATTTTCACCACAGACACCACTTTCAACCTTCAAGCGACCTGTCCGCAAAGGCAACGCACAGCGCATTTACACCTCTTACAGTGGTGATAGGAGGCTGCTTCAGCCTCCTGGGTCTCTACTTGATTCCAGCTCCGGGAAATCAGCCTGATGTGCCCAACACCTTTTCCCAAGTCGAAGAACCATGCTCTCCTTTGAAAACCCCCCAGATTGAAACCTGCAACATCACCATCACCAGCTGCTAATTTTAGGACCAGTCCTCCGTCACTAAACGTGCCTGGATCGATATCCACCTTCCAAGAGATGAGTCTGGCTCATCCCATTTACATCTGTTCCATTGATACAGAACCACTGCTCTATCGGTCAGGACTTGCTGGACCGACTGGCCCGCCATCGACTGCCACCAGGGATGCATTTGGGCTCAAGCCAAAACCCCCAAACCTCGAGCCTGGTGCTAGTCTTCCCACCTTAGACGGACAAGTCACTGTCATCCAGACACCTGTAGCAGAATTTCACCGATGTACATGCCTCTTCCGAGACCGATTCTCAACTCGGGATCCCACCTGACCACAGCAAGTGGACTGTGTAGCCCCACTACAGGACTAGGAGAACATGCTTCTAAAAATCATGGTTCATTCCTGTGTTCGTTGAACAATGAGAACCTTTCATTGTACAGTCCCCCGCATCACTGGGAAGGGATCTTTTCTGAACGTGTCCTAACCTCAAATGCCCTGGTAGCTCTCTGGTCGAAAAATCCTCGCAGTCACTGATTTGTGCAAACTCGACCTCTCTCCTCTGCACGCACGCACACCGCCTTCTCTCAGCAGAGTTACCACAAACTTCCCTCAAAGCGATCGAATATGCGCCATCTCATACAGATCGGAAAAGACAGTGATCAGGCATTTCGTGAGCGTGGTTCCCAACTCCACCTCATTTTGTGGGGAGCGATCTTTCGTCCGACTCGAACACAGTTGACACCATCAACCAAGTCTTGTGGTCCAGGTCAGTGCAGAGAGATACTCTGTCTTCTGAACCAGCCCAGATGCTCTCCGGACAAACCATCCCTCAGGCATGCCAGGCTGCCAGTGAGATTGATTTGATCATCCTCCACGAACCGCGGGGCTCCAACTGCTCAAAATCCCTTGGTGGTTGAGATACTGCCCATGCTATTCTTTTCCAGCCATTGCCCTCCTTCCCTGGGAATTTGAATTGTGTACGCCAGATGCTGGAGATGAACCAGTGAACAACGTACGTGCTTGTCAAGAATCCCACACAATGTCCCGTCCAGGTGAAAGCAATAACAAGCGCCAGGAATGTTGATATCAGTTCTTCCATGACTTTGAACTGACCATACCGGTCATCGAGAGCTTCCTACTAAATAAGGATGATGACGTGGGACCAAGTCCTTTTGTTAATGCCTCCACTAACATGACGCTGTTCAGCGCCATGAGGCATTGCAAGCGAAGACATTTGGCGGAGCCTCTCTGACAACCGAAGGTGACATGATGGTGTGTTATTTGGGACAACTCTCGCCAGGATGATGCAGATATCTAGACTTGCAACTAGAGGAACTATATCTTGCTTGAGGCTGAGATCCACAACAGCCTGAAAAGGCAGACGCCTGACATCAGAAGAACAGAGAAATGCTTAGAAAATTGTTTCTGACTTCCAACAGTTCTTTTTTCAAGGATTCCACGGACTGTGGGGTCACTGACTTCACACTGTGTGCATCCCCACGATGCACACATTTTGAAGCAAAAGTTTCTATCCCACTGTCTCATAAAGTGCCCTGGGGCACAGAAGTACGACACCGACAAACATGCTGTTGTCATTGCCTGACACCCCTTGTAGTGTGGAGATAAAATTCTCCGACTGCGAGAGAGTATTTCCTCCTGGCCACAGTCTGGGCTGAGAACACTTCCGCTTGTTACATTGGAGTGGTCAGAAAGTCATCAAGTAGAGATGTGCCACCAACCCGTAGCCTTCCTAAACAGCCAAAGGCTGAGGGAAGGACAAGTCACAACACGCATAGCTGCTTGGATGATACAATGCATACACGCTGAGGTGAAGTACGCCCCAAACAATAAGACGGCCCTGGTGGGGTGGCTTGGCCGACTGTCAGCTCATTGCAATGAGGACGAACAGCCACCCCCCATATCACTTAACAACCACTCCATCGCTGCCTTCCTACCATCCCATACTATGAGGAGAACGCTCACAAGATCTCCACGTTCATGTTGATGTATTGCTCATTCCACTTACTTAGACTAACTCCGGCCGGAGGGTATCGCCTGTCGGGCGACTGGAGTGAACCAGATTCACTACCAACTAGGCCCAAGACGAGTCGGGGTAACATCGCATAAAGATTGCCGCCATACTCATTGCTCTGCAACAAGCCGTTAAGCTGGCCATAACCCAGCTGGTGATCTGCACAGACCTAACTACGCCGGGTACAGTTTACACTTCCCATTTCCATTATGGAAGGAAAAGGGAATGAAAAATGCCAGAAATAAAGAGGTCAAACACTCAGAGCTTTTCCTAACTTGCGATCAACTGGTAACAGACAAAGGACTGACGGTCTGACAGGCAAGAGAACCCCCAAGCCTGCGACCAGATCCTGCACCTAGGCCGTAAACCTGGAGACGCAGACTTGGTTGCTATGCAGGAGCAGGACTCTGTTATCAGCGCCATCCGGCAGATAATCACAAACCCTCCTCAGCAAGACGCAGCACAACCCTCAACTGGTGAATCCAGAGAGACAAGAGCATTCGACTGGCATTACCTCTGTTTAAGGCTGGAGAAAGCACTTGCTCATCTACGCCCGCAATGGCCAAGGACTAAACTGTGGGCTGCCCCTACCGAATTAAGGGGGTAATGTTAGCCCATGTCACTACTTCTCCTGTCGGAGGCCATGAGGTTGTTAAAGCCACGTTAGGTGTACACTCCAGCAAGTCGTGTACTGGCCATCAATGGCAACCCATACCCAGTCATATGTACGAGGGTGTTCACCTAAGCTGTCAGTTCCAACCTTCACTACCACCGAGTCGCAGCCTCACTTGCGAAAAGGGGGTGACATTTCCATGGTCCCACTCCTCCAGATCGACTGGATTGACCAGTCCCAAAATCCCAAAGTACCTTCTCACGGTTACCTGCGCCTTCACCAAATGGGTACGCCTCCCAGCCTAATGACACGGCCGCCACCACAGCAGTCCTACTGTTGAATCATGTGTTCAGTCGCTGGGGGTCACTTTACTCTCCATTGACTACAGACCAGGAACCTATTTCACCAAACGTCATGACCTCCCTATGGACGCCCTGGGAGTCGAAGTCGATTCCACACCCTCATCACCCCAATCATCAGGCTGCTGAACGTGGTTAACCGACCACATTATCCATAAAGAAGCACGTAAAGTAATGGCAAGGACTGGGATGTAAATGTCCTCTAGTGTTAATGGCCATCAGGTCCACCGCACCGCCCACAGGGGTCACACCTTTAAATGATGACAGTGAAGCCGCAAATGACTTCCCCTGCACCTGTTGTACCAGGCTGAAGACCTTCAGTGTTATGACTGCATACACTGCTCACTGGTCATGTGGCAGAGCTGGGCGTGACTACCTCATGACAACATTTGCTTTGGCACAGGAAAACCTGGAAGCCAGTGTGGAGGCTTCGAAGGCCTACTTATGATAGGAAACGTCCCACCGGGAATACCAAGTGAAGGACAAGGTGTTCTACTGGTTCATACGACTATGGGTTTCCAAGAAATTCCTCCCCAGCTGGATAGGTCCCTTCGAGATCGTGGGAAAACTCTCACCGGTAGTGTACCGGGAATCAGGATCCTGAAAGAGAGAAGATCACCCACATACAAATGGGTACACGAAACTGGGGATCAAACCGTATGAACCTTCCTCCATCTCAGAGCCGGACGCCTCCGCAGATCTCGGAAACCTACTCCAACAGGAAGACCATTCAACCACCACACCATCAATAGTTGCAGGATGCCTACAGACTCCAACACTGTTAGACGACATAACATATGTTCAGGTAGACAAAGACCAATGTCTGACTCGTTGAGAATTTTGAAGTCTATTACTACTCACGGTTATACAGCCCTCCCATAGCATTAAGTCTTGGCAGTGCAAGTCCAATATCGTAGATCCGCAGAATCTAGAAACAGGATTCATCATAGATTACTCGCCTACCTCAAACTTTCCTTCTGCTCCTCTTTCCCTATCTTTTCATTTCACGCTCACATCAATTCATGGATATGTGACAATGACTGCCGATCGCATTATGTGAAAGTGAAATTGTGTGCCGTATTTAGAAATATTATATAGTCTCTCTCTGCCCAGGTTATGCCTCTGTCTGCCCAGACATTTTGTTTTGCCTCTGTATGCCCAGACATTTATAGTCTCTCTGCCCAGATTATGCCTCATGAAATGAACTAACATTAACTGCTCCAACCTCACTCAGGGATTACCTTTCCGCGGATTATAACTGGACTCTCGACCCTAGGGTTTGCCCTGGAAACTGTGGCCAATGCCCCACTCTCCAGACCAAAGGGGGGATGTTGGGGATCGAGCTCAGACAAAGGGCCATAAACGAGGCCTGTAGTAGCTTTTCAAAGCCTGCCTAGAGTTGCTCTCTGTCAGGAGACAAAACCTTGGAGTTTCGTCAGAGCATCCATGTTTTTTTGACCGCCGCCCGAGGTCAAACTCGGGCCTTCTATTGGCCAATAGACCCCCCCCCAGGAGGGAGGCCGGACACCTCTCAGGTAATAAATACAGAGAGCTCCCCCAAATCATTGCTTATTTCCCGTGCACTGAAGATAGGACCAGAACCTCTCCCGGTTCCTCCAGATGATCCAGACACTTAAGGGAGCAACTACCAAACGTTTGTATTTTTATTTTTAACTGAAGTTCATTCTTACCCTTTTTGTGAACTTCCCCTTTTACCCGAACTTTATTCTGAAAGGACCGCAGCAAAAGTCTTATACTCGCCGGCCGAGTTATCCCCAGACTTTTCCCCGGGCCCACAATCCTAGCTGCTCCGCCGCTATTCATCCCTGCAGAAGAGCAAGATAATATTCGCCAAGGCATTGAGATTTTTCGCCACGGAGAACGAGACCGATTCTCTCCACTTTCCGCTGCCATCGCGCGAAGCAGCTGATCACTGTTTCCAACGGCCACGAACCCAATCCACTCGTCTTCCTGGAACGCGCCGCTCATGCACGAACCAACCGCAGAACATCGACAAGTAAGAGGCTTATGTCTGGGCAGAGACTAGTTTAATCATTAGTGTATTATTATTTGAGCGGATATTTGTTTGGGACCGCCGTGTCCACTTTTGTCCACATTGTGCCAGCGCGTCGTGACGTATTCGGCATTTCCGGCCACGTCACCGCATTGTGTTACCGGAGATTCTAACCCATTAACAGATCGGTACACAGCGGAGCGGATCTTAGTTCGTCCGCTTGGGTACCGAGTGGTAGAGTCCCCGCAAAGTTGCCTCTGGCGGTGGTTGAGATCTCCTCTGATCACTTATTGCATATCTTTTCTTTCCTCTCTCTCTTCTCTCCTAAACCCGCCTGCACACACGTCCGAACTGCATCCACACACATCACGTCTTATATACATTCTAGAAACTAGATAGTGCGGTCGCATCTCGACGCCATTTGGCGCTTTGAACCACGAGATAGATCAAAGTACCCTTTGTTCTCCATTTCCTTTCGGTCAAACCACATGGTTGCACCGCCATTTTGTATTTAGTAACACCTCATGTACGACTTCGTACGCCATTTTAGATTTCGCAACACGACACCACTTGTACGACGTCGGACACCATCTTGTCTCCATCTTCCTCGTACACATACACACACACACCCACCCACACACACACAGACACACAGACAAACACACGCACACACACTACACACATACCCACACTCCAGATATAGTGGGTTTTTGCTGTGATAATAGTCATTGATTGACGTTGATGTCATTATCTTAAATAAATCCCCTTTGTAATTAAAGTACCGGTATTTTTGTGATTCTTTGTGCATATGTATGTGAATACAGCTGGATTATGACTGCCTGTGCTCGAACTTAAAACCTTCACTGTTCATGATATAATAATTAATAGCAAATGTTGAGATTTCTAATTGAACTTTTCAGATTATGAGACTGATCTTTATCGACTGATTGTTGGTCCCTGATACCAGGGTGGTGCCCCGTCTTTGATAAATTATAATTACAACTTTTATTATTCTTAATTGATAATTTTAAAGTTTTTCATTAATTATTTCATTATTCTTAATTGATAACTTTATCATTTTTAATTAATTATTTTATTATTTTAATTAAATATTTTGTATTATTTTAATGATCATATTTTATGATTATTGAAAATTAGCCAACATCCAGTCTACCTACTATTGCACAACAGTAATATTCTCTCTTTGGTTTTCTCCACCCCCAAGTGAGCCCCTAGTATGTGCGTATGAGCTAACTGCATAACCGTGGGACGGTGAGGTTTTGGCACAAGAAGTTGCTCCACTACTTTATCTTGATACTTAATGACCTGATACAAGAGACCATTCTTGACTGCGAAGTGAGGAAATGAAAGAGTTAGCCTAGGTCCCACCAGGGTTCCCTCTACAACCTGGACATTTTTTAGAGCATTATTTAGGGTAGGGTCCTGTATCTGGGCCGTTCCAAACTGACCTTTCAGTGGTGGTTTCGCTTCAACGTCCACGGCCTCATCGTCACCTGGCCCGGGTTGCAGCTCTGAGTCGGCCGTCTCTTCCGGTTCTGAATCCCCACCACTGGAGTCTGCATCCCCACCACTGGAGTCTGCTGCAAAAACTCAGCTACTACAGAGGGGGAATCGCATGGCTTGGAAGGGTTGACCCCTGACTTATTAACTGTTGCGACTGGAGACTTGCGTTTTTGTGGTTCTCGCTTACGCCTCTTTTCTTCGTCTTTCCACAGCATGGAGAAGGCTAGGCAATCTCAACCGATCAGGACGGGGACGGGGAGGGACTTGATTACCCCCACTTCAACATTAAATGTGCCTTTGGTAGTTTTCAGCCTCACCCTGGCAGTTGGATATTCACGAGTGTCCCCATGTACACACACGACCGGGACGTGTTCACTTTGAGCAAGAGGTGATGCTTCCAGCACGGACTCCTGGACTAGTGTTCGGGCACTTCCCGAATCGAGCAAGGCTTCTACATCACATTGATTTACTGTTACGGGGCAGGTCGGTCTGCAGTCCACATTTTCCCCAAGGAGAGCAGCGAAGTTGGCTTGCAGACTGCTGGAGGACGCAGCTGTGGGCATTGGCTCGTCCGGCTTGTCACACTGCCACGTGATATGGCCTATTTGGCCACAGCGGAAGCACTGACGAGGTTCTGGGTTTGAGGATCCCCGTTGCTGTTGAAACGGGTTAAGCACTCTTCTCTGTGAGCTAGCAGGGGGGCTACTCTGTTGAGCAACTCCAGGGCAAATTCCACTACGCTGAACAGGAGCCAGAGCTGTTGGTTCTTTCCGGGTGAGACAAAGCATATCCATGGATGCCTGATACTGTTCTATGGCTTCTACTAACTGCATGGTTGTTGTTAGCTTCTGCTGGCTGATAACCTTTTTAGCCTCAAACGGCAGGGCTCTTAGATATCGGTCCATGAGAAGGATCTCTACAATGGCTGCTGGGCTGTTTTTTCCAGGGTCCAGCCACCTGTTTGTTACTCGCGTCAACTCATGCATTTGTGAATGTGGGGTTGCCCCTGTTTGAAATGTCCACTCATGGAACCGTTGAGCCGAACTAAACTTGGTAAGGCCCTGGCGGCTCAGTATCTCTTCCCTTAATTTGTCATAGTCCTGCCCAACACTCGATTCCACATCCCGAAAGGCTTTAAGAGCCTCACCTGAAAGAAAAGGAGCCACCAGCCCTACCCATTGTGTCTTCGCCCCACCCTCTCAAGCGGCTGTGGTCTCGAAGGCATGGAGGTAAGCTTCTACATCATCCGTCACTCCCAACTTAGAAATGAAATGGCTTGCCCGGGGTGATGACCTGGTTTGTCGAAGCTCCTGCTCTTTGAGTTGATTCGCCCTTACTTGTTGTTGCAGCAAAGCCGTATTCATTTCCTGTTGAGCTCTCTGGCCCTCCACCAGCATCTGCAACAATTGCTCCATTTTGCTTTGGGGATCAGCTGCGTGAGGTCCTGAAAAAAGTTCCACCAAGTCGTCGATCCCTTCACTTCTGCTCATTCGCACCTACGCCTGGTGCCCACATTCTCCACCACATGTGGTATCATGAGAGGTTTTACCAATAAACAGGGTGTAGGGCAGTGCGTCACAACAGGACAGAGCAGGCAAAAGTGCTTTCAAAACGAAGAATCCGGTTTATTCACCAACACAAAGTCTTTCAGGAAGCAAAACATAAGAGTTCTTCAAAGGCAAAACATATCCTCCATAAAGTTGCTCCTCACTTGTATCCTACTAACTGTAGTTGCCAAATCAAACTTCCCCAGACGCCGAGCTAAGTTTGTGCCACGTACGATGCCGCCTGCTTGGTGTGTGTGTCCTCTCCTTTGTTCTCTCCCTCTCCCACACCTGAGCTCCAGCTTTAATCAGAGGGCTGAGGCATTTGCACCTGTCTGAGTAGTGCATTCTGGGAGATGTAGTTTTCCCGGCAGCCATCTTGTGCCGTGGTAGCCCCTCCTGGAGAGGAACATAACGCCCCTCTACCACACGTCCTCTCGTGATGCCACACCATGTAGTTCAACCACACTCAGGTGGGTAAAGTTGTTAATTTTAATGAGGATTTATCTAAATTGTATTATCCTTCTATTTTGGAAATGTGCACAGTCATATAAAAACACCTACATGTTGCACTGAAAAGTTAATTCTCAGTGTTCAGATTATGTGGCAATGCAGTAATCAATTGATTACTAATAATTTATTAATCAGTTGGTAACATTGACCTTGCGATCATACTTACTTCTAACACGGATCCTGCCACATCCCCAAGTAATGCTAATGTTTGTCTGGTTTGCGATCCCATTTAAGTGATACTCTGGAGATAAGTTCTCCTACCTCCCTTATCATTATGGTATTTAATGATGTTAAGTTTCATGTGTTAGAAGTCGGATTTATAGTAAACAAGTAAGTAGATACTTGTCACTCTTGCATTTAGGACTAACTGAAGCACACAGAGTAAACCATTTGAACTCAACCTCTAAGTCATATAGAACTGAAAAAAGACTATCATGATGCAACAGAAAATATGAATCTTAAACTTGTATCTATGCTGCACTTAGTGTCATTTCTACCCCTGGCACAAACAAAGGCTGACAGATATCTGGGTAATTGGCCATGATGTCACACAAGCCGTACAGCTTCAAGCCATCCCTTATCTGCAGCAGAATTGGAAACAGCACTGTTTTTGTAATAAATCACATGAACACACAAACACACATGTACAAACATGTAAAACAAACATAAACATGGTTCATCACAGAATTATTAAACTTAAGGATTTCATGGAGAATGTAAATGTTATTTGGGAATACAATGAAACCACATCCTATGTGTAGATCCATGTATAGCCACCAAATGATTTTAATTAGCAGTTGGGGTATGGTATTTCATTAACAAAGGCCATTTTACTCCCAAAACATGGGAACCCAGTTGTGGCACAATAGCAGCTAAAGGGAATAACAAATTGACAAAGTCTGGTCAGGCATACGTTTATATGTAATACAGTGACACAATTACTTTTTCTCAATAGGACGATGGTTAAATCAAGTAATGAAAAAGTGATTGTTATAGCTTGACCATGTTGTCAGGTGATGATGCCAAAGTGTAGTGTTGTAGCTTCTCCTCTGTGAGACCTTGAATTGTTGTCTCAGTGGCTTCCTCCACCTGAAATTAAAACCGACAGCTAACAGCTTTTGTGTTGTCAACATACACATCAAGCTATATTGCTAACTTTTCAAGAATGACACAATTTGAGCTACAGGTATATTGACTATTGTATGGCCTGCTCCTGATAACAGGATTGTATGAGTGACAGAGATAGTCGGTGCCCTGATCTGTTCAATTCCTAAATTTTCTTCCAGGTGATCAATAAAGTGTGATCGTATCTTGGTTGTCTCCATGTTTTGTCAGATCTAGACTGCTGATTAGTCTTTAGTTTATGTCAACAAAGGCTTATGTTATGAAGACTCTGTAACTGTAATTTCGCTTGGTATATTTAAAGAGTAATTAAACCCCCAAACCCCTTTTTTCAGCTGAAAACCAGTGTATATGGGTATTTAGTAGTGTTGTTGATAGATTCAGGTCCAAATCTTGACATTTTAGTCCGAAGTATTTGAATTCTACATAGTGTGTTTATAAATATGCATAGCCACTGCACTCTACTGGTTGAAACCCGGCTATTGCAATGGAATGTTGCTATTGGCTGATCTGGAGGCAGGTGACGTATATGGAGGCAGCTTTCATCACCAAACAACCCCCTCCTCCTCGCCCCCTCCCATAAAACTAATGTGGCACGACTCTTGAGGCGTGTCTTTTGTTCTTACTCTTGATAAGAGATCAGTGTATTGATCATCTCCCAGATGGTTTTTGTCCAAGTTTTCAATGTCCATGGACCCAGTGCACAGGAACTTGTAGCACCACAGCATCAGAGCTGGTCCTCCTTGGGCCACGCTGGCAGCCATTATTTCTCCAACAGTCCTAAAAAAACGACAAGGGCACAGGTACTAATTTAAAATTGATGTAAATTGTTAATCGCAAGGAATTGTTAAGAAAATGATTTAAAGGGGACATATCATGCAAATTCCACTTTGTTAGTGCTTCTACACGTTAATGTGGGTATCTGGCATGTCTACCAACCCAAAAACTCTGGGGAAAAAACACTCGCGCGTTTTGTTATGGTTCCTCTAAGTCAGAAACGTCATGCTTGAGTGACTCGATTGAGCTTCCTGGGAGATTTTCCACGCCGATGTTTGCTGCCGAACGCTGTTCCACACTGCTCACAATAATAGACGGGAAAGAGGAAGTGACCCTCCTGACCCGGATATTTATAGTTGCGCACCGGAAATTATTTTATTATTTTTAGATTACTTTTAAATCACCTGAAACCTGGGTTACACTTTCCCCCCCTGATCTTATGTACGTCCCGTGACATGGAACTGGCTGAGTGTTAATAGTTGATTCTGATGTAACAGACGGGGGAATTTCAGGCTCTGTTAGGGCACATGCAAAGGCAGTTGCCAATCCATGGAATAGTGACTGGATAGTGTCCAATACTGGGCTTCCGAGTTTTGTATACTGTAACCGATCTGGAGGTTTCCTGGTTCTAGTTGAACGTCTAACAGTAGGTTCATCACCATTGGGTGTGTGGGAAGAGTCAAGGGAATTTTCCAAGTCATTTCTGATAGGAGAATCGACTTGTTCACTCGCCGCATCGGCTGTTAAACTTAATGTAGGTTCTGCATCTACTGATGACGCAGCTGATTCAGGACTGTCGGACGTGGATGCGTTTGATGGAGTTCCTGCTGCATGGGGTGCATCATCAGGGGTTGTAAGTTGTGTTGTTTCTGAGTTTGTAGGAACCATGGTAGAATCTTTTGGAATGTTAGTTATGGTTGTGAATCTTTGAGGTTCAAGGTTAGATCCACTGTACCAGTGGAATGGAATTATTTCATCTTCTGATTGATTTTCAGTGTCGGAAAACCTTTCAGTATCCGGACTTGAACGCGTTGCTGGTCTGCGGGTGGTTTTGGAGGCGGAGTTTCTTTGCTAGATACAGGCAAGTATCCACATGGAAGAATAAGGTCTCTGTGTAGTGTTCGGAGAGGACCGTCTTTATGCTCAGGCCTGACTGTGTAGACAGGCAATGGACCAGCTCTCTTTACCACAATGTAGACACCAGACTCCCATTTATCAGCTATTTTGTGTTTGCCTCTCAACCGGACATTTCTGATCAGCACACGATCTCCCACAGACAAATCAGCAGCAATGACATGCTTGTCGAATCTGGTCTTGTTTCTTTGCATGACTTTTTCTGCATTGGCTGCTGCTATTTTGTAGCTCTCCTCTAGGTGAGACTTGAGATTCAGAACATACTTCGAATGAGATGCATCTTGGTCCTTTGCAATAGGCAGTCCGAAAGCTAAATCAATGGGTAGTCGTGGTTGTCGTCCAAACATCAATTCATAAGGTGAAAATCCAGGGACATCATTCCTAGTGCAATTATATGCATGTACAAGTGGTTTTACAAAATCCTTCCAGTGGGTTTTGTCCTGTTCTGTTAGTGTTCCAAGCATGTTCAACAATGTGCGATTGAAGCGTTCCACTGGGTTTCCTCTTGGATGGTATGGGGTTGTTCTGGTTTTGTGAATTCCAGTCATTGCACATAATTCCTTTATCGTTCGGGACTCAAAGTCTCGTCCTTGATCACTGTGAAGTTTTTCCGGGATTCCATAGTAAACGAAGAAGTTGTCCCACAAACATTTTGCAACCGTCCTTGCTTTTTGGTTGGGTGTGGGAATAGCCACTGCATACTTCGTGAAATGGTCTGTGATCACCAAGATGTCCTTGACTCTGCTTCTGTCTGGTTCCAGGGACAAGAAATCCATGCACACGAGTTCTAGAGGTTGTGTTGTTTTTATGTTCACCAAGGGTGCAGCTTTTTCAGGCAACACTTTCCTTTTTACACATCTTTCACAGGTTTTTATTTTGTTATAAACATCTGCAGACATTCTTGGCCAATAGAACCTTGATCGAACCAGATCAAGTGTTCTCTCGAGTCCCATGTGACCCATGTGATCATGTAAACTGGTAAGGATTGTGTGTCGAAATTCCTGGGGTAAGACAAGTTGATAGGAGCATTTAGGTCCTATTTGCCTCCTCCTAACAAGAATATTGTTCCGAAGCTCGAGACGATTTAATTCTCGAAGAAGAAGGGGCAGTTCTGGAAGTTCATCCCTCAAGGTAGGTGATGGTGTCTCTCCCTATTCCAGTTGAGTTATGATATGTCTAATGGTTTGGTCTGCCCGTTGTTTTTCAGCTACCTCAGCTTCTGTAAGCCAAGGGATGATTGAGGTTCCAGCCAGACTTTCGTTCACAAAACTATCAGGCAGTGCGTCGCTAGACATGAAAAGTGACTGAACAAGGGCAAGATTATGGCTCTGGGAATCTGGGTGGGTGGAACTGTAGAAGTGATGTCTTTGACAGATGGCTTTTGTGGTTTGTTGATCAATGGAAACCAACTGAGGATCAGACAAATGCTGTTGGGTAAATTTCCATATTCTCTCCCTCTCCTTCTGAGACTTTAAATCATCCCTGAGACCACCATGAGGTCTGCGAGAAAGCCCATCAGCATCAGCACTTTGCTTGCCAGCACGATACATAATTTTAAAAGAAAAAGTGGATATTGCAGCAAGCCATCTATAACCAGTTGCATCCAGTTTTGCTGATGTCAGCAGGTAAGTGAGGGGGTTGCTATCGGTTACTACGGTGAACTGGTTGCCATACAAGTAGTCACTGAATTTGTCTGTCACAGCCCACTTAAGGGCAAGGAATTCGAGCTTATGAGCTGGATAACGAGATTCACTGCGAGACAGCCCTCTACTAGCATAAGCAATTACTCTGTTCTTTCTGTCTTGTTCCTGATATAGCACAGCTCTGAGACCAGTGGAGCTAGCATCTGTATGGAGGTGGTATACCTTACGGGGGTCAGCAAAAGCCAGAACTGGTGCAGTGGTAAGTTTCTGAATAATGGTTTTGAAGGCTGCTTGACAAGTCGGGGTCCATCTGCCTCCAAACAGTTCTTTGGGGTTCAAGCATTGCTCTTGCTTTAATGTCTGTCTCACTTTCCTCTGTGTTGGTGGATAACCAGAGGTGAGGTCATGGAGGGGTTTGGCAATGGTAGAATAACCCATGACAAATCTCCTATAGTACCCGGCAAAACCAAGAAATGACCTCAGTTCTTTTAAGGTTTTGGGCACTGGCCATGTTGTGAGGGTGGAAATCTTGTCTGGATCCGTTTCAACACCATTCCGAGAGACCACATGTCCCAAGTACCAAACAGATTTTTGGAAAAATACACACTTCTCAAGGGACAGTTTAAGGCCGAACTCCTTCAGCCGACCAAGCACCTTCATTAGCCTTGCTTCGTGCTCTTCTAAGGTAGGGGCAAAAACAATCAAGTCATCAATGAAGACAAGGACATCCTTCAAATTCATTTCACCCATACATTTCTCCATAAGACGCTGGAAGGTTCTTGGTGCGTTCGTTATTCCTTGGGGCATGCGATTAAACTCCCAAAATCCTAAAGGACACACAAAGGCTGTTTTGGATTTATCTACTTCCTCCATTTCAATTTGATAATACCCAGACTTCAAATCTAGCACCGAGAACCACTCAGATCCAGAAAGTGCTCTGAAAGCATCCTCAAGCTTAGGCAGGGCATAGGCATCTTTAATGGTTTGTGCGTTCAGTTTTCTATAATCAATGCAAAGTCGCACACTACCATTTTTTTTCCTTACCACCACAATGGGTGAGGAAAAAGGGGACTCAGATTCACGGATTACTCCGGCATCAAGGAGTTCATGAAGATGACTACGAACAGCATCGATGTCTTGTGGATGGATGGGTCTTGGCCTGTGCTTGAATGGAGTTTCATCAGAAAGTTTGATCTGGTGAGTTACTTTGTCTGTTCTGCCGAAATCAAGATCATCTTTTGCGAAGACTTCTGGAATACTGGTTAGGTTTGTTATAATGCAATCCTTCCATTCAGGTGAGAGTGGTGAGTCACCAAAATTAAAACAAGTCTTTGTGGTTTCAAAGTCTGATGCAGAGGCTGGAACTGAAGGAGTAACACTTGGTTCCTTTGAGATGATAGTTTGAATTAAATTCAACTCTGCAACAGCAGATCTAGCGGGAATGACAATATCATGTGTTGATTCATTGGTTATAATAACAGGTAACTGGCATGGCTGAATTTTTGGTATGTTAATGAGACATGCTTTGACAGTCAAGCCACCAGGCAATGGAAAAGAGGATGGATGCTCGACGATGACTGATTTCTCTGACTGTAAAGAGTGATTAATGGCAATTCCTTCCAAGACAACAGTTTTCCCTGCTGGAATCGTTTGTGGGTTTACTTCATGCATTCTGACAATGCCATAAGCAGGTGCGGCGAAGGTTCATCCTTCGCCAAAGGACACGATGTTGTCATAACTCCAGTGTGCATAGTCCTATCACTACCAAACTTCTGTCTCATGATCAGAGACCAAGCCTGAACAGCTCTATGTGTCAATATTTCCTCAGTGTCATAGCACCACCTACTGATTCGCCATGAAACAGGAAGTACTTTGTAAATCCACTCTGCATTATCCAACCGGCTCCGAACTACTGACCTATGATCACAATCCTGACCTGAACACATCCATATATTAATATTAGTTCAGGGTCATAGCGCCACGTACTGATCAGTGTGAAAATTAAGTTGTTGTAACATTGTCCAATTGACACAAAATTGCTCACGCTACATCAGAGCCCCTACTTGAAGAGATATATTAGTCTGTAGGTAATAATAGTGATGGCGCCACCTACTGGCAACAGGAAGTAAGCTTTTTTTACAACTATCATTCGATTTACATAAAATTTTCACAGTGTGATGTGCAATTGACGGCGTGGATCGCAATGAGCAATTAGCAGGCAAGGATCGACGTCGCTCGACGGACGCAGGAAGTGAAGCGTTTGTCCTTGCCGCAGTGCGCAAAACGCGTGCAACGCGGAGACGTGCGCTTGGTCGTTGATCGCTCTCTCCACCGACCGCAACAGGCTTCAACGTGCGGGTGCTCGGGCCCGTCAGTGCTACAACGTAGCCCTAGTTATTATTATTATTGTATTATTTATTGTTTCCTTTATATTATTTATCATTTCCTTTACAGAGAGAGCTCACTTAGACACTTCAAGAGACACACACACACACACACGCACACACGCACACGCACACGCACATGCACGCACACACACACACACACACACACACACACACACACACAGACATCCTGCATTAATATCAATACAACATTCAGCCAAAAAAAGCTGTACTGCACTTTTCTCTGTGCTGATGCAGTAAATATGATGGAACCAAATGAAAGAGCGCCATCTCGAGGCCTCCAAGTGAAGCGTCAAGGAATAGACATGTGCTTATGTAACTTAAAGGCTTGAGTCAGAAAAAATGAGGAGCTGACTTTTACAAAAGATAAAAGTAATTGTAATAACATGAAACCAAGGCCATCAGTCACAGTAATATTTTATTCAGCACAGTATTACTATAATACAAATATAGTATTTCGACAGTGGAGTCTTTCCACAGCCTGTGTATATCCCTGGCTGACGATGCTGGGTCCAAATGACCTGGATCAGTTGAAAACATTTAATCCTATTAGATAGCTGCACCAACCAACAGGTAACACGATGAAATTAAATACTTTGTTAGATTTTATTATCGTGATGACATTATTTGAATTATGAATTATACAAGCGGACACCTGTATGAAGACGGCCACTTGTTAATGTCCATCAGAAACATGAGTATATTTCTAAAAGACTCGTTTTTCTAAGCTCTAGTTTTCTAGAAGCTGCGATGTGATAATTCTGAGTCAGAAACTCTGAAGTCAAGATTCCCAGTGGCTCTGTACTGCCATCTGTTGGACAAACTGTGGTACAATATCTAACAGAGTGAACCACAGAAACATTACAGGCTTTTAAATTAAAGACCAAAAAATAGATTTAGAAAAGTGGAAAAACAAGATGCTGTTCCTATTTATTTACCTGCACAGCTATAACATACATTAAAGGCGACATTGACCACCTTGCTATTGAGAAGTGAAGATAAAATCAAATTAATAGCTTCATAAAAGTTCACAAAATATATCTTTCTGTTTGTTTTCCATTTTACTTTTATATTTTGTACTTCTACAATATACTGCTTAGAAAAACTGCCCTCTACTTTCATTTGATGATGAGGAGTTGCACCACGACAAGAAGCTCGTGAATAATTATGTTGAGAAATGAAATAGCTTAAAGTGTGGAAAGTGTACCGATAACAAAAATCAGTTTTTGAATTATTTTTAAATAACCAATGAAAATCAGTTCTTGAACAAATTCAAGTAAGTCTAGGCTTAAAAAATGCAGATGTAAGAGCATCTTACTGGGTCAGTTTTGTTATACGTAAATTCTAGTAAGTGTGAACAGGAGCCACCTTTACAAAATGAAAGTGCAAGTGATTTTAGTATGAAACTGTCACTTGCATAAATGGGAATTGGGGTACAATAAATGAGGATGTAAGATGAAGTTGATGAAGACCACAGCACACGCCGGGGCGGTGGGTGGCTTTTAGACATCACAGTTCAGTAGTGTTGTTGAATAGTTTGACATCACGATATGCAACAGATTAAAAGCATTTATCGTACATTTGTATAGAGCAACACAAAATGTGAGATTATGGGATCATCGCATGCAGAAATACCCGAATTAACAGTTCCATGAAAATCTCTAATCTATCTGTTACATCCGTTGTTATCCATGGTACAGGATGGTTTGTTTCGACATTATTCTTTAGGCTGGAATACACGACAGTAATGCTACAATCAAATAAGAATCTGGATCGAGTGGATTTAAAGGTGGTTTCTTAGGACTTTTTACCGACTGCTTTTCTGGTCTTGATGACCACTCAAAGCAATTGTAGGGGGGAAAAAAACATTAAAAATAAATGAGAGAGGGACTTCAAAGCTCAGTCACTTTCAGAACGGTTGTTGTGTCTGTGCCGAAAGCATCCCCCATCCCCCACTTTTTCACTACTTATGTGTTATTAATCTGGTTTATAATTCACTTTTAATATCAAACACATGTTAAACATATGTCAATAGATGATGCATGAAATTAGGCTTCCGCAGTTAAACTAGTACATCAGCCACAAAATGTTGGCCTATCGACATCATGTAGTTTGGTTTGGTGCAGCTTTTCTCAGGTGTCTGCCTGTAGTTTCCACTAACTGCTACTTTACACATTGTCAAATTATTCCTTTATAGATGCATTTGTATTTCACTATGTAACTTTACCCTCTTCAGAATGGCAAGACTGATTGAATATATAATGCATTTTTAAGTGCTTTGCAGTAAAACAACAAATTGAAAAGGAGAGGTAAATTTAAAAGCAGAATAACAATAAAACAAAAAGTTATATAAAATGAGAACCATGCTGCTGCTGGTTGGTTATTTGTGCTTGTTTAGCTCTAAAGAAAACACTTCTTTATTTATTCAGTAAAAATAGGTAAAAAAGTAGTTAGGGCCCGAGCACCGACGGTGGGAGGCCCTATTGAAATTGTAAGGATTATTCTTATTCTTATTATTGTAACCCAAATGAATTGGCTTTTTGAGGGCTTTCATTTTATATGAATTTGATCATTTTAAAGACACGTGTTTCTCTGAAGGGTCTGCATGTGAAGCTCCTACAAGTCCTGAGTGCTTCAAGAAAAATGCTAGCGAATCGGTTTACACGTGTGAATGGAGCATGAGCCCGACTGATGGCAATGTGACGTTCGACCTTTACTTTAAGTGAGTATTCTTTAAGTGTAAAAATGAACTCAACTAACAATGAACTCATGGTGATTTCCCCTTTAAGTCTTACTTTAAAATCTAACTTGACCTTAAAATCTTTATCGCAAAGTTTCCAAAGACACTGCATATGTCTGACTAGATTTTAGGTTAATGTGTCAAATATATAAATTTAGAAATAGAAGTGTAGGAGTGTCAAGTCTGCTAATTATAAACCTCCAGTCTAATGATGATGTCTTTCAGTTGCTGCCACTTTTACAACTCAAACCTAAATATGTATCCGTAGTAAAACAAAGTTTAAGGGCATTTACCAGACCTGGCGCACGATCTGTGGGAAAGCGTTGATCCAACGCCGAGAGGTTTACATTTGGGTGGAAGCTCATGTAGGAAACTCCAGCTGCTCATCGCCCAGGAGGTCTGTGGTGCTCAAAGACATAGGTAATTGATGATTCTCTGATTTCAGCTTGCAGAATGGGAGAGTTATACCTTTGGCCTCATTCTCCAATATCCTCTGAAACTGTAAATTTCTACATCAGATCCGTGACATGTTCTCAAACTGCAGAATTGTTGACATGTGTTAAGATGGAAGTCATTGTTCTTGTAAATTGAAAGTTCCTAGTTCCCAGCATTGGTAGACGGCCTGCCAGTCCCCATAAAATGGCAGGCGACTGCAGGAGACGTGCAACCACAGACATCACACACACAGAAAAGAGAAGTCCTAACAAACAATCTACAGCCAGAGGAAGACCAGACTCCGAATGAAGGAAAAGCTTCAGGAGTTCTGACATTTAATCGCATCAGCAGCGGACATAAAATAACAAGATGCATCGGATACTATTGCTCATTCAGTGAAAACTGTATCCAGAAAAAAGATGTCATCTCAAATTTGTGGTTTGGCCAAACAGAAAAAAACTTGCTGAACACTAGAAGGGGGTTAGGCTTCCCCTAAATTATCTGATCTGGACCAGAACATTGGACCTGGAATAGACCTTTATTTTGGATTTATTAGTAGCGTGATCAATCAATGATTATAGGATGTTATGGCTTCCAAATAATGGATATGAATTGATGTGTTAAGGTAGTGCTCATTTATTTTGAGATTTCATAATACTTTGTACAATAAGGAGGAAAAAATTGTAAATAATACAAAATATATTGTGTTTTAAATCCTATGACATATAAAACGTTTTTTTTTGTGCTTATCCTCAACAGTTAAGTATGATGCACCACAAAATATTTCACTGGTCAAAAAACAGCCTCAGCTTAATGTGGGAGGCTCCAGAGAAGCATCCAGCTTTAGCCGAGGTCTGGTTTCGACGAGATGGACACCCCGCAGAATCGTGGGAAAAAGTAAGGCACATTTGTGTTTAGTCACCAAATTTATCGTGTCTGAAGCTCATTTAGATTTTTACTTTTCTACACAACCATTTTTCCTTCAATGTTGTTACAGATATTTACCAAAACCAACACGGGTAAGTGCCCTCATGTCCTTTTAATCAACATCTTCTGAATGAAATGTTAGATCAGTGTTATTTCATGTTTTCTGTGGGTGATATATTTATTTACCAGATGTGGATAAACCTCTAGAAATACACTGAAGTGCCACGCTGCTGTTTTTGTCCATTTTATCCCACTAACTGAAATTTTGTTCAATTTGATTTCTCCTTTCCTCAGTGACTGCACACAGTTTGGGAAAGATCCCAACTTCACACTGTACAACTCGGAAAAAAACGGGAACTTCTGAATGTACGTTCTGTTTTCAAACTATCCAAGAACACACAAAATTTGGAACTCCCTGGAATCACATTTCTCCTGTTTTGGTTGAGGCGACCATCTACTACTAAAGACCCCTGGCTGAAAGTATTTGAAGCAACTCTATGTAACTTTTACTGAGTAATAACAGCGTCAGACTCCTATCACATGACCACCCTCTGGAAGAAAGCAACTAGAAAACGACATGGATGATCAATTAAAAGCACAAAGTTGTTTTCATGTTGAAAAAACAAGCCTAGAACAACTGCAATGGTGGATATTACCATTATCCCTGGCTTCCCAAACCAGAACGGCTGCCGCTGTAACAAATACAACAATTGGAGATAAAAAGTATTGAAGAATGAAGTCTTTACAGTTCAACATTCCTCTTGAACTTGCTGAGCCTCATTCTGGCAATTGAAGCTGCGACTCTGTCAGTTCCACACTTCTCACAGGAGATCGTACCCACTCGCCAAAGTAACATAGAGCGAGAACAGACGCTCAGGGTGAAAAGTGGGAATAGAAGAGGAAACATTCTCCTTATTCCAAGTCAATCTAATTTTGAAGGTTCTATTTTGAAGTAAAAAAATTGCATAGTGTTGCTTTAACACACGCAGATCAGAGTCGTTTTGTCATTTATTAGATATGAGGACTTTATATTAGGAAACTTAAATGCCTCCTTTGTTTTTTATCTGCACAGACCAGGTGACGGTGGAGAATCTCTCGCAGCATTCAGCTCACTGGGTTCAGATCAGACAACGGTCCACTCAGGTCAAAGACCCGCTGTGGAGCCACTGGTCTCCAGTGGTGATTGTTCCTGCAGGTGAACCCATGTTATCTCCTCACATTAGTGCATGGATCTCAGGTTTTTATAGTTGTCGCACATTGGTCATGTTTTGGATTGAAATGCATTATCCTGCTTTGAAATTATTTGTTGGCGATAGTTCGACACAAAAAAACAACTGATCAGTCATCATGAAGCGGAGTCAAATCAATTCACATACATGAATCACAAAGGGACACAGTGGGGAGCATGAAAATCTCCAGACTGTTTGAGGTGCGATTAAATGTGTCACCACCCCAACACCTTCCATCATTTTACATCTCTTCGGGTTTAATTCCTTGAAGTTCACGCAGGGGCCTCTTCTCTACCTGTGGAGATTGAAAACTATGAACTGATGGATTGCTGAGATGTTTAAACATATAAGATGTAACACTTCTTCAGTAAAATGTCTGAAAATGACTCAACCTCATTTTGTTGACTTGTGCATTTATATTGTCCAAAATGTTTCCTCAATTTTTTCATTCAAGGTAGTGGGATGTTTAGTTTTGATCACCTTTCAAACGACGTGAGACGAAGGAGAAACACACTGCTGGCCAGTCCGCTTTTTTTCCTTCCACTGTTTGTTTTTCTCACAATTATTTAGCGTTTTGTTGCGTAACATTATTACAACTTCAATACATTGGAGTCGGGTCAGGTAGATTTTCATCCGCAATTCCCATAATCCCACGCTGCTTCACATCACCATCAAACTGGGTCTTTTATTATGTTTTGATTCCGAGACCCTCGTGGCTGAAGTTATATTGCACGTTTAAAACAGTTTTTAGTTGTAAAAATGAAACTGAATTTCTGGTTTCTTTTTTTCTTTTTATTGCAGAGCTTGCACACCAGCCTGAAGTCAACGTGACAACCAAACGTTTGAATGGCACTAGAGAGGTGACGCTGACTTGGAAGGTGAACCAGTTACAGAAAACCGACACCAGAGCATCCACTTATCCGACCATTTTAAAATGACTACTTGCAGTGTCGGCCATTCGGGGGTTTTGTCTTCACTTTGGGTTTCACCTTAAGACATTTCATTTGACTCATTGACCTGTTGCCCCCACCTCAAAACAAATAACTTCACCATTTATGTGTCATACTCTCCCGTCGACATCTCTGTCATCGCCAGAAATGCAGCAGGGTGTTCTCCTTCAGCCACCGTTCATGTGCCAGCCGATCCTACTGCGGATTTAAAAAGTAGGCCCAAGTGTGTGTGTTTCAAATATCAAAAGTATTAATCATTAAGCAGAATTTCACTGAAGGATGTTCTTTCTGTCATTCTTTCCCCGACAGCTTGTGACAAAACGGTGGATAATAAATCGAATAAGAAAACTTGCAAGCAATGGTACGAGCTTCAAGATGGAGGTTTGAAGCCAGAACGTGTGATAACTTTAGAAAGTAAGAAAAAACAAGTAAGGGAGCAAGAAAGAAAGAGTGAGTACTTTAAATCACACAACTTTGACACACAAATGCAGAGGGTTCTGTTTAGTTTTTATTGTCAAATCCTCCAACTAATGAAAATTTAAAAACACACATTTTAAAGAACATTTCACTGACAAATAGGTCACAATGCAAAAACATTTTTTTAAACTCAGGGGACTTTCCACTGTGTAGAAATACCACTTTAACTTTTCTCTTGTTGTGTCACACTTTCACTGGAAACATTTTCTGTACCTTACACCTGATCCACACACTTCCTGTTTCACTTCCAGGCGTAGCTCTGTTACAGGATTACGTTGGCTACCTTTACTTTGAACACATGTGTGACGTTGGGAAGCTGCGGACAGTTAAGACGTGCCTCTACTACCAAAAAGAGGGAGGTATGTGTCTTTGAATTAGATTTCCCTGCATGATGTGTGCACTGGATGCACACTCCAGACCGGAATGCGTCCGTCTAAAACGCTTGTGCCAGGCGTGGGAACCCAGATGTAATCTTGATTGCCCTCTAGGCTGGCTGCAGTGTCAGTCATAAGCCACGCCTCCTGCATGTTAGTAGATGGGACATGGACCAAACAAAAAAAGTCAAAGTGCACAAAATAACATTCTGATGCCAATTCTCAGGTAAATTAGGTTTTAATTAGTTAGTTGATGCTATGAAAAAGGTAAATGCTATAAAAGCACACTTATAAAAATGTGTCTTTTAGAGAGATTCGAAAAAGGTTTAAGATGAGAAAGATTTCCTGTGGAACCCAGTAACGAGATGATTGTTGAGGAGATGGCACTAATCGGTGCATCTCAGTGAGAGATGCCGCAAGACGAAAGAGAAGTCATTTAACCCTACTTTCTTTCTTTTCCCCATCAGCACCGCGCAGAGAACCTCAGGATATCACTGTTTTTGGTCAAACGCACAATTCTGCTAACCTCTCCTGGAAAGCGATCACCTCTGAGGACCAGCGAGGTTTCCTCACACACTACAGCCTGTGCAGTGTGAAAATGGGTTCGCGGGATGAGATGAGAGGTGTGAAAGCCACTTTTCTACATCATCTGTAGCAGTTTGTTTGAAGGGTTTTTCACAGATGAATTATTTGTGTACATCTTTTGAACTTTTAAATGACAAAGTTTCACCGAAATTCTCCAATGACACCAGCTATATGAATTTAACTGTGATATTTTTCAACATCTTGTGTTCATCAGAGTGCCATAACATATCAGCCTCATTGAGAAAATACAGTCTGGAAAACTTGACACTGGGAACAAAATACAATATCAGCCTGGCCGTAGTGACCCGAGCGGGAGCAGGACCCGCAGCCCGAGTCACTATCAACACGCTGCAGGAGAAACATGTGAATGGTATCAGACCTATAGAGCCAGCTCTCATGTTGAAGCAGCTTTGCAGTTTTTCCACATGCGGACGCAAACTCATTGTCCCTGTCTTCCTTTTTCTCCACCCAAATTAGTGTGGTTGAGTTTGGGCCTGCTGATTGGGTTCTTCTTCACCTCGACAATGTGCACCGTCGTCTTGAAGAGGTAGGTGACCTCCATACTTTAAAGCCTCCACACTTTGGTGTGTAATATGAACAATCACATAAACTACAGTATGAACTCGCTTTGTAGGGAAGGCGTGGAGAATTTATGTTTTTTTTTTTATCAAACCACGTGACTTTTATTAACGGCTAAATCATCAGCAACAGGATAAAGTGAAAATGTCTGGGATTATCTAAGACGTTCTCCATTTCTTAGTTTTTAACTTTTGTGGTGAAACTGTTGAAACTCTTCAGATTCACATCACAGTAACATTAACAATAAATACAGGATTTTGTTTTCCCCTTTATTAAAAATTGTGATAGTTCAACATTTTTTTGTTGTTTTCCCAGGGAACAATTCATGGATGTTGATATATTTAGGGGGCTGATGAGTGTGTGAAATTTGGTGCAGCTCGAATGACTTTAATAGAACTGTTGGGCCTTGGAGGAGGTAGATGCTCTACTGACTGTTCTAGTTCCCCCTGGATTGATCTATTTTTAACAGTTTCTACTCTGTTCTGATGCTCAGAATCCAAAACAAAATCTTTCCTCCTGTGCCGACGCCTGTTATTCCAGATTTCTCACCCAATCAACATGGTCAGGTAAATCCCACACACAGGCTGCAGAACTGTTTATATCAAAGTTTTTGCTCTTTCTAAAGACATGACAGCTTAGTTTTCTCATTTAAAAACTATAACTTAATCAAACAGCAGAACTAATTCCCTCAGACATAGTTAACAGTGTGTACAGTAAATCAGTGCAGTCTATATACAGTACACTGTATAACTACTGTAATGGCAGATTTGCATTTGTGTAATGTTTAATAGAAGAACAGATATGTATTTAGAAGAAGTAGATAACAAATGTGTTTCTGTGACTTACAAAAGTTGCAGAGGGGACTATAAGTGTTTATGGCCCCCACATGTGTGTCTTAGCAAATGCTTCACTGCAGGGGTTACTTAGTGTGTCTGATAGAGATGGGTGAGGGGAACTCTGCATTGTATACAGGACTGGGGTCTTTTGATGTTGTAGATCTAGATAGGGGATCTCGGAGACAGATTGTCTCACACCAGAAAGGCACACCAGGGGTCTGAGACGGAGATGTGAGACAGGAACTCTGCCCAACCTGGTCAGACATCAAGAGGCTGAAGAATACCTTTTGGCTCCTCGCGGGGAGGGGCTTCTGATTGTATAAGTGAAGTGATTCTCCTGTGCTCTGTGCTCATTCTATACACGTCACACTAGGTGGCTGTGTGGGGTGAGCCCACCTGCAGGTGTTAGAATTGAACTTTCCTAGAGACAATGTTATGTGTGTATTATTATACAATAGAGTATCATTATTAAACAGAAACTGCCACCACACTACTCAAAGGAAGTGTCAGCAGAGATTGTAACAAAAAAAAAACTCACCTCATTGAAGACAATGTAATTCCACTTTTCTATGATACGGCTGATGAAAACCTAACTCAAGCGTATCTTGATCTTTAAATGTTGATATGTTACAATCAATCACAGGCACAAGTTGAGTAAAGTGAACTTTTAAGTGGCTCCATATGTTAACTTTAAATTTACTGAAATACTTTCCCTCCTGCATTCTGCTTCTTCTATGCTTTATTTGATTTTCTGAGACATTAACGTGATTCCTGAGCAAGAAACCAAAACAGTGACCTGTTCCATTGATTACAAGTTTAGAATTCAATAGCACAGCAAAGTATGTTGAGTTTTCACCACTGAGTCTCACTCTCATGTTTTTACGTGACCTACATCAGGAGATGCTGGAGGGGAAAGAGGAGGTGGACGAGCTGATACTGCTGCAGCTGCACCCAGAGCGGAAGACTGTCCCTCAGGAAGCAGAGGAAACCACCACCCTCCGAGGAGAGTGGGACGCTGGGAGCGACGAGGACGTGGAGAATGAGAGTGAGGGGGATTCGAGGATGTCAGAGGGGAGCGGTGATGAGAGTCCTGGCTCCACAGATCAGGAGCAGAAGAGCTCCAGAGTCAAAAAACTAACAGATCTGGAGCAGGTGGAAAGTGAGATCGCCATGCTGATATACAGGAATGGTTTGGTCTTTGATCTAAAGACAGATTCACCTTAAAGACAAAATCTTTTACATATTTGTTCACCTATACTGGATTAATGAATTCTGTTTTGAAAGTTGTATCTTTTTAAGCAACAATATTTAAAATATTTAATCTTTTCCTGGAGCAAGTATTGGTTTTCCTGTTTCACGTTTGTGTATTTTTGAATAGTATTTTGTCAGTGATATTTTTCATAAGGAGATCAGCACAATGATATAAGCAGAGTTGACCACACACAGACTTTGTCACTGCAGGTTGTCAATAAACAATTTTTGTGGGAAGGTCTTGTTCAGACCTTAGACTGTATTTACAGATGGCCGACACATCTCACCTTCATCCCACTATCCAGAAGCCAAAGCGTCTTGGATACGAATGCTATCATCTTGTGCCAATGACATTATTTGGAGCCAGAGACCAGTCATGAGCGAGTCTCAGCTGTCAAACATAAGATTTCACTCTGTTGTTTTGTAGGATCAAATAACTAATTAAAACCAAACAAAAATGCACATTTGAGCATACATCAGCTACAATGACTCTTTGTTTGTTCTGTTTTCATCTCTGCCCTGTAAGGTGACCATGAGTGGTGTGAAAGGCGCATATAAACAAAATGTTTTATTATTATTATATACTGTAAAGACTGTGTCCCATTGTCAGTGTAAAACGAAACAAAAGGTGAAGAAGCACTGCGTGTGAAGGCTGAGCAACGCAAAAAGTGATTCTGTGAAGAGGTAATCCTGTGACAGGAAGTGGTCAGGACAGAGAGACCATGGCCTTTCCAAAAAGTGTCTTATGCAAGGTGAATAAACTTAGATTAGTCATAACCAGTGAGAGCTCTGTGGGTTTCAAACTAGAGCATGTCAGGCTGATTTATTATAAGTGACGACCGACTTACATGTTCACAGCAGAAAAACTGGTTCCTGTGTTTGGTTAAGAGTTAAATCAGCAAGTATGTATCTTTGTAGTGTCACACACTTTATCTCTCACCACAGGGAGATCAATATCATGTGTCCCGACCACAGACAGCAGATTAACATCTGATGAATGCAATTTTTGGTTAGAATACTATCTAGCGACACCACATTGCTTTGTCTGTGTGTATAAATACAGTACACACATGTTCCTTCCGCACATTTGGACTAGAGCTTATTTTGACAACAGTGCTAGAACTCATGGGTGTGTAGGTCTGGTTTGGATGGGACATTTTTGTAAGATCACACACATAAACACTCAGTTGCATCTGCAGACGAAAGACAATGAATTAGGGCAATTATGACATCTTTCAATATACAATGTGCACAACTGCAGATGAATTGTACTTCATGCACATACCGATCTGCCCCCTGATCTTGATCTGCACCAATATTTAATGGGTTGTTCCCTGACCCATATAACATGCAGGTTTTGTGGAAATCCTGCCCACAAACAAAACGGATTGTGCAGAGAATTTGGGTCCGGACTTTCTGCAGAAGTTGCCTTTCAGACGCGTTCACGACACAGAAAGTGTTCAGGTGAGGGTGCTGCAGCAGCCACAGTCAGGACGTCACATATGAATTCTGCTGCGGAGATCCAATGTTTTTGTTTTTATCCTGGGGAGTATCTCCTGCTGTGTTCAAAAAGTCAGGAGACTCTCACTCGGACATTTGCATTTGCACATACAGCCCCTCTGGAGAAAGTCAGGAGATTATCCATAGTTCAGCGCATGACTGAAAACCAGTGTTGACAGATGTACGATAATTATCGTATTTGTATGATTATTTTGGCCTCTATACGATTAATAATGCATGATGTATGATAACTTGATCATTTTGTGACACTTAGTATTATCAATTGTAATCTGGATAGTAAAATATGGACCAGGTCTCTGTTAACGCATCTCTTCTCAAGTGACATCTTTTCAGCCATTCATGCTTGAGATGATGATCGTGACCATCACGTAGTGACGCCGTTACTCGCAAGCTTAACACAAGTCCTTCCTGTCTCATATTTCATCATACGAGCCTTGTGCCTTGAAAAGGTGTCTGGTTTCTGTACATTAAATCGCATCGGAATCTCGACACAGCTTACAAACATCCCACTCCTGTGGATACTGTGGTCGCGTGCATTCCTCAAAATAAGAAGATTTTAAGCTTCTGGTACGATACTTCAACATTTCCCATCTGGCAACGCTGCTGAAAACAGATGAACAAACGGACACACACAGGTTTCACCCTGTCTATGGAGCTTCACGTTGTTTTGAGCCCCATTTCTGTTTGGGGGACCCATTGTTCAACTTCTAGCGGTTTGTTTGGGAACCAATACATCCGTGATGGGAACTAGTACAGGCCTAGTCGTGTGTTTATGGAACAGTGGCGCCTCACAGTGGGGAGAAGCGCTCAGTACAGGGGGAGGACAGGTAGACAGGAGAGGTCATCTCCGGACCTCAGGCTGCTGCTCTCCCTCGGTGCCTGAAACAACAGGCGCTCTCCACACTTTCCAAACACTATGGTCGGATCAGCCAAGCTGCTGACCTCGTCTCCCCGCTCATGAAGATGCTCTGTGCTAGAACATGGCGGAGTCGGACGGTGGGGACTTTGCTTCGAAACATGCGCAGAGCAGGTGAGTGGCGCGGGGGCAGGACGTGTTGTGTCCGCGCAACAAACTCTGTGTGTTGTGTTGTAACAGCTGAATTTAACTTCATCATTTATTATGTAGTAAAATATTTTCCTTTTATTCACGCTCTTGTTTACTTTGGCTTCATGTATGACGAGTGGGTTAAATGTACACGTGTGTTTATACACATGCGGAAGTTATTTATGTAAAGGTATAGTGTTTCTTCACTGTGAAAACAAACATGAACAAATAAACAGTATCATGAGTAAAACAATACTAAAAGTATTTGTTGGCAGTGTTGCAACCAAGCTGCTGTACTTGTTACTGTAAAGATTAATTATCCTTAAATGCAACAATAAACCAAGTAAGACTACAACTAATGATTATTAATATTGATTAATCAATTATCCCAAACAGCTATCATTCTCAGTTTCTCAGATCATCTTAAAACTGCCCTTTTGTCAAATCCAAACATTTCCAGTTGACATTCAAGTTTTTTTTAGGTTTTTGCTGTAATATTTGACTCAAATGCTTCATGCGATTGTCAAAGTAGAAGCTAATTGCTCTTTTGATTAACTGTTGATTAATTGTTGCCGCTAAAACTACTAAACCAAGCAAATTTGGTTTCAGAAAACAGTATAATAATATTACAAGTTGCAAGTTAAATCTGGACAGTTTGTTTACTTGCTTTTACTGATGCCATTTAGATTAAAATCCAACACATTGACTGGTGTCAGTCCTGTATAGAGCCGGGCCATGTCTGGATTTTTCAGACTGATAACACTGCTTCAGATTATTGTCACAGTCTCACTATCTTATTTTACTTTCTCAACATGCATACAGCGCATAAACTTTTTCATTTTTTCCCCCACGGGACATATGTCACAGTAAGAGAAGCACAGCTGTATCAGCAAAATGAACTTGGCATCATTTAGCTGGTTTAGTTTCAAGGTCCTGGTGTAGTTCTTGCTCCCTCGCTGACACAGTGTTGTGGCCACTCTTATCGACATCAAACACCAAGTGTCTGCTGTGAAAAAGGGGCACTGTGACCAAGACATACAGCAGAGAGGGGCACATGCTACAGTTAAAAAAATAACTTTTTAATTATACTACCACAATTCTGTCTGGTTTAACCGATTTTCACGAAATTCGAAAAAAAGTCCCCGGCACCAATTTGATTAATATAGCAGAAAGTCGGCCATTTTGGATTTTGGCCATTATACAGGTTGTGTATTTTAACGAACTCCTCCTAGAGCTTTCATCAGAACAACTTCAAATTCGGTGAGTGTCAGCTTGACTCCTTGGAGATTACAACTAACTCAAATTGTGAGTTTTCGTTACACAGTGTGACCGTGGCGTGGCTTAAAATTTTGATGAATCACCATTAAAGCACAAGGTTGTTGTATCTCGGACATACATGGTCCAATTGACTCCAAACTGGACATGTATGACAAGAGTCCTGGCCTGATGACATCTAAGCAGAAATCATGACTTTAAATCACAGAACCCCCTCGAAACGATTCATTAAGCAAATAATTCCTTATTGTTAGTTTGCTTTAATGTCCCAGTGTCCGTGGTGATAGATTTCTTTGATGGCCTAAGACATGTTGCAAAGGTGAAAGATTTATACGATCTGAAGAGAGAAAAGAGTGTGTTTTTGACCTGAACAGATCTATCAGTCTGTATGTAGTGGTAGTGATGGCACCACCTACTATCGAAAGGAGGTAAGCCTCGTTTTACAACTTTAATTCAATTTACGTTAAATTTTCACTGTGTGGTCTACACTTGATGGCATGGAATGTAATGTGTGATTAGTGGGCGTCTTCCAGCGCCGCGTAATGGACGCAGGATGTGGTGTGTTTATCCTTCCCGTGATGCACAAAACGCACGCAACACGGAGCCGTTTAGCCCGGTCCCTGTTTATGTTTATGCTTGCCTGCTTATGTCTGAGTTCAAGGATCTTCAGTACTGCTCTGTATCTATAGGGAAGTGGATAATTAATTGGCAGCTTATCTTCCAAGTATTTCTCATACAGTATGTCAAGTGTGTTGGTGCCAATAAGCAAAAGTGATAAAGACGTTTTGACATCAGGAACTACCAAGGCGAGCGTATTTATGTTGACTGCTGTACCCAGGAATTCAGGGGGAAAATGTACATCAAGCTCAATGTAGCCCATGTATGGTACAGCTTGACCATTAGCTCCCTCCACTTCAAGAATGTCAGTTAAGGGTTTAATTTCTTGGTAACAGCAGTAGAATGAATGGGGGACTGTAGTCACCTGGGAACCTGTATCCAGTAGGCAATTGAATCTTGTTCCTTTTATAGTCACATAGGCTGTGCTTTTGGTACCAATGAGTCCTTTTGGTAACCAGCGGGAACTTGGCTGTGGTGCTGGCAAAGTGTGAGGCCATTTCGTGGGACACTGATTTACTGCAGCCCCCGCTTGTCATTTAAGTGAATTTCTCTGCAAATTTTACTCCAAAATTGTTTATAATGTAGTGTATTTTTCAGTATTTATGACAAGACTTTACAGTATAAACAACATCTAAATACTGCAATTACATTTTCTGTAAAATGTACAAATTACGATTTTATGGCAAAAAATCCTGTTCTATGACTCCTATATATATCCATCTCAAATATAAACTGTAAAAGTATTCTTCACCACCTGTTAGGATTATTGCTCTCTGAAAAAAAGAAAGCTTCTATACGTCATTTACACTGCCTTGCCTTCTTTTAGATGTTTGACCAGAAATGTGAAAAATGTAACCCAGTGTACACAGATTAAGCATTTAAAAATTGTAAAGCAAAGCTAGATATACCTTAAGTGTTACTGTACTAAAAAAAAAAATGTTTTAATTAAACAAAACAATAACTTGATAACCAAGGATTTATTAATCTAAAAAAAGTGCAAAAACATGTAATTTCTCGATGGAGAAAAAAGGTTGATGGAGAAAAAACACCTTGGGAAATAGAAGAAAAACAGATGACTGTATTAATAATTAAATACCTAAATTTACAACAAAACACTTCACATCAATCAATATTTTTTTATTCAAGCTACTATTTTAAAGCCATTTATAATAGTAAAAAGGTAAAATGACAAGTCCCCTAATCTCCAAGTCACTGCAGCAGTGACTTTAGATAATATAAAGAATAAAGTGAAAGTGTTGGATCCAAAAATACACACCTCTGCAGAAACTCCAGGGTTGAGGCCAGCTCTGATTGGTAATGGATGTTGAAACAATAATAGCTCCCAAACATCATGCACAGGGCAGAAACGAAGGAGGGGATGTTGTCGTGTACAATGTTTCGATCCACACTCAGCATGAACCGTCTCGAAGAATAACAGGATCGTCCTAACAAACAAAACAAAAAGCACAATACAAAATTAAAACAAGACTTGTCTCCCTGAAACATCACAAAACTATTTGAGCATATATGGTTTGAAATTATCACTATCAGTTAAATTGCTTAACATGAAAATAGAAAACAGTGCATGTGCAGGTTGGGGGAAAATAAATAATTCAATAGGCAGAAAAGAGAGAGAAAGAAAAAGAAGAAAGAATAGATAAATACAAAATTTAAATAAAATAAAAATAGTAAACTTACCACACACAACAATGGTAGGAGTCAGGTGAACTTGGTCCATCTGTACTTCCTCTGCCAGGCATGTGTCCTCCACATGGCAGAGCATCGAGTCTTTCTTCTCATCAAAGTAGGAAAGCAGAAGCAGCAGCATCTCTTTGACGTCTTCAGAGCAACCACTCAGCTCTCCCCTCATCACTTTAGACTTTGTAACAGCCTGTAAGAACTTTTTGTTCTTGTTCAAACAAACAGTATTCATGTAGTTCAGGAGCCGTTCCCCCTTCAGATCCAAATTCCGTGTGAAAGTTTCTTTGAGCCCAATTCCGGTGAGTTCCTTGAAGTGGACTGCCATGCCGAGTTCGTCGAACCAAAACGGCCACTCTTCCAGGAGGAATTGTATATTTTTCCCCTGGTTGACTTGTTCACGCTGTGTGTAGAAAGTCAACTTCATTAGAAGTTTGACCTCCTCTGGATTAGCATCAGTTTGTTGAGACATGATCTTCAGTTTTTCTTTCTTTTCCTGCTGGCTCTCATGAGTCTCTCCACGGGGCAGGAATTTTAAATCCCAGTTAACGCAACCATAAGTGTCCTGGATTGTTGCTCTCTGTTATGGAGGAACTTTGTCTGTGTCGGACTCATCAGTGCGCTGCTTTCGCTTTCTCACTTTTGGGCTTGTAGTTCGCGTCACATTCTCGATCCTGTTTTGCAGTTGCTTTACAAGAGAGTGATACCCTGGCCCAATCACTCCCTCACTGCATGTTTAATTGCATCACTGTAAAGGTTGGGGTAAAAAGTACAACTGTCTTTGACTTGCAGAAGCTGACTGCATCCTGGCCCAGCTGAAAGATATGCCTGAAACATCTGATGTCTCTCGGATAAAGTTAGGCAGATGTTTTTAAACTTTTTCAAGTGCCTGGCACATCTCTTAAAGTAGCTGTGTTTACTTTCAAAACGCATCGTCCATACTCTGATCAAGGGGCCAAATTTCAACGTTAGTTCTGGATAGTGCCGCATGAAATGATGTTTTGGTTTTAGTGGACTCTCAGGAAATAAACACTTTCTTGATTCCAAGTATTCTTGGATTACAATGTCAAGATATGCTACCTGTGATAACGAAATCTTTTGCGCACAAATCATATCAACGATATCTTTAAGCTGGAGAGTTAACTGCCAGACATCATCTTCTGGATTTTGCACTTTGTCACCAATTAATACAGGCAGCAACCTTAACAAATTCCAATTTTGAATGGCTTGACCAGAAAGCTTGCCAACCTCAGAGTTGACAGCACATGGCTTTGTGAGAGCATCAGATCCTTTATACTTGAACTGCTTGATGCGCCGGTTCAAAAGTGAATATGTAAGCCATTTTTTTTTCTTAATGAAATACTTCAAGTACAGTGCAACATCATAGGATAAGACACCCTCAAATATGTCATGGCCTAAACAAGGTGGGAGACCAGGCTGGCAAACATGAAAAGATTTCAGAACATTGAAAACAGAGTTTACCTTTATGCCTTTGACGTGTTGACTGTCTTCAGCTTGTAGATCATCAACAGCAGAATTGTAGCTTTCAGGGGTGCGCTGTGGACCACATACATTTGGATCATCACCATGAAACATTCTTTGCGTAATTTCACAGTACCTGCAAAAGTGAGAACGACTAAAGTTTTCAGTGAACCCACCAATGCTGTGTGAACCCAAATTATCACCAGCAATACAATACAGAGCCCCTTTGACCGTTTCACGACCTATTTTTATTCCATTTTCCTCCAAATCTTTTAAATCCACTAACATCTCTGAGAAAACCTTAGAATTTCCAAAAATGTTTAGGTCATTCTCTCCACACAATAATACAAGGGACATGTGATCAGTATTGGACCGCACATGAGCAGGTAAATTTGCCACAGAAAGATAGACTGCAACAACTTTGTGTTTTTTCTTAGCAGAGCCGAGGGGATTGACCATTTCAAAAGCATCCTGGTACAGAATAAGCTTTAGACATCCTGGATTTTCAATGAAGTACTGGTTGGACTTAAAGATGTGACCATCACTTATGTCACCAAAATCATCTGAGTCTGTTTCACAAGACTGTTGTGACACAGAATTCTTCCATAATTATGATTCTAATAAGCTATTTGCGGTTTGTTTGACGGGTATGTAGTAAGCAAACCTTTCTGTCATATTTTCATCATTTCCTAATGTTAGTTTTTTAGGTTCTATGTATTTGAACATCTTTTTGTATGTCTGAGTTCTTGAATATGTTGTTCTCAGTGGTCCCTGATGACAGACAGAGAACAGATCTGAATCCTTCACACAATCACAGATTTTAGCAATAACATCATCTGTTAGACACATGTCATCTTTTAAAAGTGAATGTAGTTTACTTAAAGTGTAATCCTGTCCCAACTCATGCACATTTTGCATCTCTTCGACAATCGTCTGTATTGTTGAAGCTGGAAGAAGGAGCTGCCCTTGCAATTTTAGGTAGAATAGACATAGATTCCTAAGAAAGGTCTCATGGAAATTCTGTGCCAATTCAATGCTTTCATTTATTGTTGCATCATTTGAGCTCTGGGAAGCATCTTCACATGCAATGACAAAAGAAGACTGAGAAATAGTTTCCCTGTACATGTCACTTATGCTATCCACTGAACATGCTCTATGTTTCCTGGACATATGAGCAGTAAAGGATGATTTCACACTGAACGTATTTTTACAACCAGTTACTGGACATACCACGGGTCGCCCCTCCACTAAATGCTCCTTTAAAGGGGACATTGTATGCCCATTTTACCACAAGTTGATATGGTTCCTTGGGGTCTTAATGAAATGTCTGGTCACGGGCTTACCAGCGCGGAGAAATGCGCGTCCCGTGTGAACAGCCAGGCGGCTCCGCGCTTGGGAACGGCGCTGCGCTGCCTCGCAGCCTCGCTGCGTCCGGTGTAAACCTGGCGTAATGAGTGTGGGGGGGCGGGGGGGATGAGGTGGGGGGTGGGCCAAGGCCATGTAGGGAGACTTCCAGTGTATTGTGACGACACAATACACAGGAAGCTCATTCGAGTCACTCAAGCATGACGTTTCTGACTTAGAGGAACCATAACAAAACGCGCGAGTGTTTTTTTCCCAGAGTTTTTGGGTTGGTAGACATGCCAGATACCCACATTAACGTGTAGAAGCACTAACAAAGTGGAATTTGCATGATATGTCCCCTTTAAGTGGGATATAAGTTCTGTCACTGTGTGACATTGGCGCTCACACAGCGCAATGGCACATTTGAAATATGTAACAACGGCTTTAGAAGTAACAGAGGATGCCGGCTCATTGTGAACCCGATAGAAATGAGCTTTAAAAGCTGCGTAAGTACAAAATGTCCGCTTGCAGTCGGTGCCAAAACATTTGAATAGAACGGGGTGCGTTCCTATGAACTCTACAATGCAGCACATAACCCCTCAACGTCTCTAATACTTTGCTGCAAAAACGGCAGATAATCATTTTTAGCAAACAAACAAAACCGCCCGATTTTTTTAGCTTAGCTTTAGAAGTGTTTCCCCTCCTCCGGTGACGCTGTAAAACCACCCACACAACAGCATGAAACAACGAACTGAAAGAGTTCAACGCTAAGCATGAAACACACCGAGTAATTAACTGTTGGTCAGTCGTTATGACTGTAAAATATCCCCTCGGTCCCAAACAGAAGCTCGTAGTAAAGTGACAACACACGTATTTCAAGTTTGAAGAAGATGAACGTTAGCTTACGAGTGCTACCGACCGTAACCCCCGCCGTCCTCAGTTAAACTCAGCTCGGCTCAGCTCCAGACGCTAGCCGACCGGGCGGAGTGGGGGGCTGTGGCGGAGTGGGCGAGGAGTGGGGGCGCGTACCAGGGTGCGCATTCAGGCACGAGCGGTAAACTTCGCCGATCTGGCTGCTCTAGTCCAATCAGAATGAATCTCTACTAGTCAGTGAGTGTTTGAAATTCAAACACAGCCGTTTATTTGAGCGGGAATGTAAAATTAACATTGAAATTCATTACTATTACAAAATGTAATGTGATGTCCATGCTCATACCATGACCGCCTAGATCTAAATAGCATCTGTTCAGATTGTTTAGTTGAAAGTAAATTAAATTCTGTTTGTAAATTTAGCCTTTGTTTGTAAAGATCTGGAGAGGGGGTGGCTAAGTGTTGTTGATCCAATTTCATTATGAGGTCCGTTAATTCAGTTAGACGTTTCTGTCTTTGTTTATTAGTGAACGAACAGTATGAAATTATATGGCCCCGTAAGAATGCCTTTTAACTTTCCCAAATGATACTATAAGTTACATCAGTAGTTATATTTGTTTATATAATAATGTATATAATGTTTTTCAGAAAAATGTCAATCTGTTTGGAAATGTACTGGATAAATCCTTCATCAGATAACAAGAGAGCATATAGCCGCCATGAGTAAACTGAATTTTGATTCGGAAAACTGAGCTCTAAAACCAGAGGGCTATGATCGGATATAACAATACTATTATACATGCATACTTTGACATTAGATAATAGCTTTTTGTCAACGAAAAAGTAATTGATATGCGAGTATGTTCTATGCATCAGAGAGAAAAATTAGTATTGTCTGGTTGATGGGAAAAGAAATCGCCATGCATCGACAGCCCGTGAACCCGTGAACCCGCAGGATGAATGGGCGCGGTCGGTCCCCCTCACGAGGTACCTGAGCCGTGGCATGATGAGCCCTGTCCAGAATCGGGGGCTCCTCCAAGCCATTAGGACCCCCAAGAACGTTGTGTAGAACCCCAGTGATGAACTGTGTAGGATTTCCCTTTTCCAAACCCTCTGGCACTCCTATGATATGTAGATTGCATCGTCCTCCTCTATTTTCCAGATCATCAGTCTTCTCCTGTAGTTTTTTGGCTCAAATTTGCGCATCGCGTCTCCATCGCCTCCAAGCGGGTATCTCTCTCTCTCTCTCTCTCTCTCTCTCTCTCTATATATATATATATATATATATATATATATATGTTAAATTATATGTATTATATGTTCAGATCTATTAGCTATGTGACAATCTATACATACAACAGGCCTCTCATGCTACTGTAGCCGGAGGCTACTCCCCCTTGTTACACTCATACCTGTCCTACGTAAAACAAAGGCAGGAGGGAACCAGTTACCTCCTTGGCGAGGGAATATACAGCAGCAACTTAAATGTTACACATGAAAATATTAAAATGCAACACTCATTAAAATGCTCTAAATGAAAATGAAACAATTGTGTATTTATTATTTATTTATTTCTGCAAGTGCACAATAATGCTGTGGAATTGTTCCTATTGAAATATATAATTTCCATTGTAAACTACACAGCTCAATAAGAAACATAAACTTTGCATAATAGCTTTAGTGATTAAAATAACCCAAAACACAATGTGTACAATAAGTTACATGTGTGATTGGACAGATGTCCCTCATAGTGACAAACACAAACATTGTTTTGGTTTAAACACTAGATGACTAGATGGTGAACAAAGTGGAGCAACTTGTTCTGAGGCTCTGTGAACTAATAAAATCAAAAGGTCCAATGCTTTGGACTCCTGCATTTTTTCAATTTCAAAGATCATAGGAAATGTGGCTTTGAAGTTGCTACAATGTAACCATAAGTTATCAGATCACGTAATCAGTTGTCCTCCCAAAATCAACAGAGCTAGACACACGTTTCGATTATTCAAACATATTAAACATTGCGTTTGGATATTTTTCAACCTACATCTCTGTTGATCTGGATTATTGTACGACATGGAAGATACAACCTTGTCCAATTATCTGAAGAATTTTCCAGGTGGGTTACAGCTACTTCTCCAGATGTGTCAAGTCTTTTTGTGTGGAGCTCAGTGCAAGGCATGCATAATATTTCAACCTATTTCCAACACAAATCATTTTATTAGGGCCCGAGCACTGACGGTGCTGTTTTGCATGTCTTACACTAGTACTTCTCCTCCTCCATTGACCACAACCATGTAAAACTTTGTGAGAAGGGCCTCAAGACATTGATGATGAAGTCTTTTGAAAACTGTGAGCTTTCTTCTAACACCTTGTTCGTTCAACAGACTTGATCACCTGGATTTCATTTGCAGGCTCTTGATAATATGTCTTTGCTCGAACACTGTGCAGGATAGTAGCCAGAGTCATTGTGAATAAAAAACAGTACTTTCACTAACCTTAACCAAACAGTAGTTGCCATGTTCACATAATGTAATAAAACCTGATGTCGTTTAAAATTACAAAACAATGTTGAATGTGATACAGAACTTTGCGGAGCCATCCAATGTCATCATTCTTATGTGGCGAGTAATTGGTCTGTGACTAAGGCCACTAAGAGGAAGGCCACCACTGAAGATGAGCCCCCACTGAAGAGGCAGAGGGGTGGAAAGGGCACTGATGCCAACACCAACCCTGGTCAATCAACCCTGGAGTCAGTAATCATGGTCAAAAGCTCCAGTGACAAGAGCACGGTGTTATCAGGCCACACCAGCAGAGGTGACTTACTTGGGGATTGGTGTTGACTCCAGTTGGGAGGTATTTCAGTTTTCTTTTTGTGATGTTCACGGTTTTTGAAAAACTGGCTTGTCCAACTTAAAGGAATAATTCTACATTTTGAGAAATATAATTATTTACTTTCTTCCTGAGAATTAGATGTAAATATTGACACAGATTAAACAAACCAGATATGATATGTAAATGAAATGATTCAAACAAATACTTATCTTTCAGAGCTTTCAGCTGACTGTCAGGCAGATGGATTTTACTTAGTTGTCATGAAGCTATCTGATGGTTTCACTCCACTGAGCTATTTCCACAACATCTGAAAAGACACCATATGTTGAAATGTGGTGGTTGAAAGCCTTAGAAATATGAAAAAGTGGATCATGAGTTAATATATCAAAATGTCAGTCCTGGAAAAAGAATATTAAGTTAGAGGTAGTGATGCCATCTTTTTTTCACAACTATATTAAACCATGTGTCTGTGTCTGTGTTCATTGGTGCAGCTGACTTCGAGGCCAAGTACTTGGAGCTTAAAAAACTTGGTCAAGGAGGCTATGGCTCAGTTTATGCCGGCCACAGAAGGTCTGATGATTTACCAGTAAGTACATAATATGATGTGATAAAATAATTGAATGTAATATTCTCACATCAAACATAAATACTATGACTTCATCCCTTGGAATAACCAAAGTGCTCATGATCTGTCCTGTAGGTGGCGATAAAACACATCCCCAACTTGGCTGTGCGCTGTCAAAAAGTGGTGAGTGATCTGTTGTCTCATCACCAACTGTTGGTGAAATCATTCTTTTACTTTTATGTTTTTGTTGTTTACTTGTTGTTGATGAGATAAACACACATATTTTTCCGTTAGATGTTAAATGGGAGGGCATGCAGGATTCACAAGGAGGTGCTGCTCATGCACAAAGCCGCAGGCGAACCAGTGACTGTGGGAAAATCTGCAGCCGTGTCGATACTGGACTGGTACGATCTGGACTAAGAGGTTCTTCTTGTCATGGAGAGGCCAGTCCCCTCTATGGAACTGCTGCGCTTCATGAATGAGAACTGTGGTCCGATGGCCGAGGACGTTGCAAAGGAACTGGAGCTTTATTCTTTGTGTGAGCTGTTTCCCAGACTACTACTGAAAAGGTCATTCATTTGAATATCATCAGTTTCAGTGGAGAGTGTTTGGCTGCTATCACACCCATATTTCATTTGGGTCCAATCACAACTAACATTTTAAATTTCAAAATTAAATTATTTGAGATTCAGTCTTTAGAAACCTTCCCTTTATCGAGGGCTCTTGAGTTTTAATTAATGGATATATTATTGGCTGAAACATTGAGAAAACTATTTCAGCACAAATTCCTTTTTGAAGTTTTCTGCAGATCACATACTATGATTACATAGTTAATTACAAAAGCTACACAACAGCCATTAAATAGACCTTGTGTCAGGTCGTTTTTACAATTGCTCGTCCCAGAAATAAGAAAGGCCTTTGGACCTCAGCTTAGTCCTCAAAGTGCTCAGAAGAAGATGGAAATTTGAACTCCTACAAGTTCATGTGAAGTGTGCTCTGGTTGAAAGATCCAGAGCAGCTACAACATAGACTGTGTTTTTCAGTCCCACCCAGAGTCCCTTCTTCACCACTCTAACTCATTTCGGACTCTTTATCTCTTTCTCAGATCATCATGAAGCAGCTGGTGGATGCTGCCATCGATATACAAGCCAAGGGGCGTCTTCCACCGAGATATTAAAGCAGAGAACATCCTCATTGAGTTCAGCTCCGATGGCCTTCGAGTTCGGCTCATTGATTTTGGATGTGGCTGCATTTGGAAGAAAAACATTTACAGCCAATTCACTGGTACGGCCGGCCTGTCTTGTATTCCTGCTTTTCATTCATCTGACTGTTAAATCTCTGCCTGTTCCTCATATTTTGCTTTTTTCTGTCTCCTTCTATCTGACATATTGTAGGAACACTAGCATACGTTCCTCCAGAGTTTCAAATCAACTGGCAATACATGGCCGGCCCCACGACAGTCTGGCAGTTGGCACCATTGCTATTTGAAATGCTGGATGGATTCAGGCGGTTCCACACCACAGGGTTCCTCAGAAATGAACTCCGAATCAGCTCTGTGTGGTCCAAAGGTGAGACAACGCTGGTTTCAATGTGCAGTTATTATGTTGCCAGGCGGCTGCGCGCTTGAGAACGGCGCTGCGCTGCCTCGCAGCGGCGCTTCCGCGTCCGGTGTAAACACGAGTGGGGGGGCTCGGTGTCTTTGTGCCGGTGTTACAGTAGAGCTGAACACTGCGGAAAGTCTTCCACACTGCTGGCTGTGTGGCGTTGACACAAATTCCAGCTCACGCATGGGAGAGCGAGCGGTCGCACCCGAGCAACTGCTGCAGCCTCCCAGTCCCAACGATCCAGACGATCCAGGGTGAGGTGGGGGGTGGGCCAAGGCCATGTAGGGAGACTTCCAGTGCCTTGTTACGACACAAAACACTGGGAGCTCAATCGAGTCACTCAAGCATGACATTTCTGACTTAGAGGAACCATAACAAAACACGCAAGTGTTTTTTCCCCAGAGTTTTTGGGTTGGTAGACATGTCAGATACCCACATTAACCTGTAGAAGCACTAACAAAGTGGAATTTGCATGATAGAAGTGTCTGGCTTATTCTAAGTGACCTGGACATTTGTAGGCATTTCGCTGTAATGTTAAATGCCTACAAGTGTCCAGCTCATTCCAACTGACCTGGACATTTGTAGGCATTTTGCTATGATGTTAAATGCCTACAAGTGTCCGGCTCATTCTAACTGACCTGGACATTTGTAGGCATTTTACTATAATGTTAAATGCCCACAAATATTCCCTCCAATCAGAATTGGCCGGACATTTGTAGGCATTTTTACAGTAATGTTAAATGCCTACAAGTGTCCAGCTCATTCCAACTGACCTGGACATTTGCAGGCATTTTGCTATGATGTTAAATGCCTACAAGTGTCCGGCTCATTCTTAGTGACCTGGACATTTGTAGGCATTTTACTATAATGTTAAGTGCCTACAAGTGTCCCAAGTATTCTCCATCCCTAAGCGCAAGTGTCTGGGACATTTCTAGGCATTTTGCTACAATGATAAGTGCCTACAAGTGTCCGGCTCATTCTAAATGACCTGGACATTTGTAGGCATTTTACTATAATGTTAAGTGCCTACAAGTGTCCCAAGTATTCTCCATCCCTAAGCGCAAGTGTCTGGGACATTTCTAGGCATTTTGCTACAATGATAAGTGCCTACAAGTGTCCGGCTCATTCTAAATGACCTGGACATTTGTAGGCATTTTACTATAATGTTAAATGCCTACAAGTGTCTGGCTCATTCTAAGTGACCTGGACATTTGGTGGCATTTTGCTATAATGTTAAATGCCTACAAGTGTCCGGCTCATTCTAACTGACCTGGGGTCTCATTTATCAAACATTGCGTAGGATTCATACTAAAAGTGTACTTACGCCCAAAAGCCGGAAATGGCGTACGCCAAAGGAAATTCCGATTTATAAAACCGTGCGCACGCACACCTGAACGCAATGTTCGCTTTATAAATCACAGTCCACCTGGAAACGTTCGTACGTGGATCTGCCTCCAAATCCGCCCTCCACACGCCCACTTTCAACCATAAATGGTCAATGCAAAGCACGGAATGAATATTAAATTATGCTGCTGACCAATGGGTTTCCACCGTGAGTCCTGACGGAGTCACGGCATCAAGCGATGAGAAGAGGAAGCGAAACTTTCTGAAACTGACATCGAGGTGTTTGTTAGTGAGGTGGAGGTGAAGAGCGATTTTATTGGCGAGTAGTGATGTCACTAATAAAGAAAATACACTGATACTCTGCCGCTGCTGTTGATAATACAATGTGTGAGAGTGAAGACGATAGAAAGAACGGAGCCTGAAGTAAAAAAAAGATCACAGATCAAAGATCAATAGAATCTATATCAGCTGATCAGACATCGCTGAACCCTCGTTTTCTCCTCATCCTTCCATTCGCATGCACACATCACGCAGAACCCCGCACCAGTGTCACGGCAGTATTTATTTATTTAGAGCATCGGACCGATTCCCTCACATCAGTGGATCCTAACCTCCACTCTGCGATATTATTTGGAAAGTTTCTTCATTTCTTGTAAGTGATCTCCTGTGCGCTCTGAGCGCTCTGTGCCTCTGTACGCCTGATGGCACAGTCACGTTCACTGCAGTGATCTGATAATACACGCACAGTGTTAGAAGATATTATTAAAACCTATTAATGACTCGGCTCCATAATTCCGCTGTTAAATGGAATCTAAACGTAATTTGCTGTAAGTTGTTTTATATATTTTTAAATTAAAACGTTCGTGTGGAACAGAAATGTCGCGCGAGCAAAACTAAGCTGTTGTTTAATGTAAATGATGAATTGGATCAATAATCTGGCTTCAGTTCACCACCTCACGTCTGCGTCACCACTTTCCCGTCTTCAAAACGTTTGTACGCATGGGTCAGAGTTTGCGTGGAAATACGCAAATTTTCCCATCAAGTTTGTTTTTATAAATCCCAACGTTTGCGTGAGAAGTGGCTCAAAAGAAGAAAAAGAAGTGAGAAGTGGCACAAAATGGGGCCTGAAACGTGCGTACGCAACGGTGATAAATGAGACCCCTGGACATTTGTAGTCATTTTGCTTCAATGTTAAGTGCCTAGAAGTGTCCGGCTCATTCTAAGTGACCTGGACATTTGTAGGCATTTTACTATAATGTTAAATGCCTACAAATGTCCAGCCAATCAGAATTGGCCGGACATTTGTAGGCATTTTTACTGTAATGTTAAATGCCTACAAGTGTTCGGCTCATTCTAACTAACCTGGACATTTGTAGTCATTTTGCTTCAATGTTAAGTGCCTAGAAGTGTCCAGCTCATTCTAGGCACTTTAACATTGAAGCAAGGGTGCTTGCGCAGGGGGGGCGCTAGTCAGTTCTTTTGCCACGCCCATTCCTTAAAACCATCTGAATGTCTGCAGGGGGGGGCTGTTGTTACACAAATGTAGTTTGAGGGAGGTTGAACCTACAACACCGAAGTTATAGTAATTTCGTGTGTCACGGCGAGTTAATGAACTTTGACGCCACGCCACTATTATGGCGTTTGACGAAAAGTCACAGTAATGTTATGCCTACATTATCAATGTCTTGAGACCCATTTGATACAGTTTGACATGGCTGCGAGCAGTGGGTGAGGAGGAATGCCTCCAAGTGTAAGATGTTCCAAAAACAAGACATTTATTGTTTCCACCAGGGGGCGCTGTGATTTTAAGTCAAGATTTCTGTGTAGATGTCATCAGGCCGGGACTTTTGTTTTACATGTCTAGTTTGGAGTTGATTGGACCTTGTATGTCTGAGATACAGAACCTCGTGTTTTGATGGCGTGTAATCAAACTTTGATGCCACGCCACGGTCACACCGTGTGACGAAAAATCAATCTTTTAGTTAGTTTTTATCTCCATCTTGTTGTGATGACACTACTTGAAATGTTACACACCGTCTCGTTCTCCATTGTTGTGCAATAATAGGTAGACTTGATGTTGGCTAATTATTAATAATCATAAAATATGATTGTTAAAATAATACAATTATTTATTAAAATAATAAATAAATTAAATAATAATGAAATAATGAATGAGAAACAATACAATTATCAATTAAGAATAATACAATTTGTAATTATAATTTATCAAAGACGGGGCACCACCCTGGTATCAGGGACCAACAATCAATCTGTAAAGATCAGTCTCATAAAATCTCAATATTTACTATTAATGATTGTAAAATGAACAGTGAAGGTTTAAGTTCAAGCACTGGCTATCATGTTCCAGCTGTAGTCACATACATATGCACAAATAATCACAAAATACCGGTACTTTAAATACAATAGATTTTATTAAAGATAATAACATCAATGTTAATTAATGACTATTATCCTAACAAGAATCCACTATATCAAAGATCACAACACTAGCACTTAACACGATTTATAACACACATGTAATACCTATGTGTAGGTCTATGTGTGTGTGTGTGTGTGTGTGTGTGTGTGTGTGTGTGTGTGTGTGTGTGTGTGTGAGAGAGAGAGAAGGGGGAGTCAAGATGGCGTACGAAGTCACGGGGGATGACGTCGTATTACTGAATTTAAGATGGCGGTCTAACCGCGTGGTGTCGTGTTACTGAATTCAAGATGGCGGTCTAACCACGTGATTTGACGTAGGATCGAATTCAAGATGGCGGTCTAACCGCGTTGTTTGACCAACAGGAAATGGAGAACAAAGGGATGCTTTTGTCTATCTCGTGGTTCAAAGCGCCGAATGGCGTCGAGATGCGATCGCACTCTCTAAGTCCCCGGACAGGTATAACACGTGAATTATGTGGATGCAGGTCGGAACGTGTGTGCAGGTGGGTTTAGGAGAAAAGAGAGAGAGAGAGAAAAGGAAACATGCAAAGAATGATCAGAGGAGATCTCAAACACCGCCAGAGACAATTTTGCGGGGACTATACCACTCGGTACCCAAGCGGACGAACTAAGATCCGTCCAGCTGGGTACCGATCTTTTAATGGGTTAAAATCTCCGCAAAATTGGTCTAACGGTAAACAGTGCCGCGATGTGGCCGGAAACGCAGATTCGTCACGACACGCTGGCACAAAACAAAGGGACTCGGCGGTCCTACAGAAATATACACTCAAATAATAACACGCTAATGTTTAAACTAGTCTCTGCCCATACATAAGCCTCTTACTTGTTGCTGGTCCACGGTTCGTTGATGCGCGAGCGGCGCGTTCCGGGAAGACAAGTGAATTTGTGTTCGTGGCCTCGTAGCTGATTCGCGTGGTGGCAGCGGGAAACGAGCGGGCCGGATAGGAGAGAATTCGTCTCGTTCTCCTGGGCAAATGTGTCCTGCCCTTCGTGGCGAATGGTTCTTGCTCTTTGTGGCGAATGGTCTTGCCCTTCTGGCGAATGTTCTTGCTCTTTGTGGCGAATGGTTCTTGCTCTTTGTGGTGAATTTACGTGCCCTTCTGCAGGTATGAACAGCTGAGGAGCAGCTGTAGTTGTGGATCCGGAAAAAGTCTGTGGAACTCGGCCGGCGAGTGAAAGACTTTGCCGCGGTTGTTTCAAAATAGAGCTCAGATAAAAAAAGGGAAGTTCCCAAAAATAAAAGGGAATGAACTTAAGGTAAAAATCAAAATACAAACGTTTGGTGGTTGCTCCCTTAAGTGTCTGGATCATCTGGAGGAACCGGGAAAGGTTCTGGTCCTATCTTCAGTGCACGGGAAAAAGCAATGAATTGAGGGGGTTCTCGGTATTTATTACCTGAGAAGTGTCCGGCCTCCCTCCAGGGGGGGCCGTGGGGTCTGTTGGCTCTCAGCCAATGGAAGGCCCGAGTTTAAACTCGGGCGGCGGTTAAAAAAACATGGATGCCCCAGAAGGATTCTGGGTGCTCTCCGGCCTCACAGCAGGAAACAACTCGAGGCAGGCTGTTAAAGGCCCATGTAGGCCTCATCCTTCCTTTGTCTGGACCCGATCCCCAACACCATTTACAAAGCAGAAGTTTTTTAGATTAGAAGTAGAATCCATTGTTTCACCTACATGTGCTGATCTATCCAAGGAGCGAGAGCCCTTTAATACTCCTCGCACCTTTAACTTTACATTGAAGTTCTTAAACCATCATCAGCAATACAACTTTTCATCACTGTGTTGGGATAGAGTCGTGATTGCCATTTTGTCTGTGATTCAAAGTTTGAAAATGGTCTGTTCATGTTTGTTTACACCCTCCATGTCTTTTCCTCGTGTGTTTTTTTTTTTATGTGCCTTTTACCAAATAGAATTTTCCTTAATCTTGTTGATAATTTGCAACAAGAATTTGATCTTTCTGAAAAAGATCTAAAACTTATAAAATGTTATGTTTCCATGTAAATAAACGATGTATTTCATAACCAGTGTCTGCCTGTGGAATTACAGGATTTAATCTGAATTTGTTTGTTCTCTAAAGCTAATGTCCGATTTTTCCTCTTCACATTTGCAGTATGTTGTCCAACATCAGAGTTTAAAGGTTAACACTGCATCAAATGATAACATGAAGTCAGCTTAGAATCATGTTGAAAACTAAAGAATGTTAAAAGTTAAATTTGTTCAGTTTGATATCTTTTATTTCAGACTGTCAGTTGTTGTATGGTCTACGGTTGTAAAATAATCAGATCATTTAAGTCAGATCAGTTTCACTCGAGTCATTTTGTGTCATGAATGGATTCATATAGAGACAACTAACTAACATTACGCTAGGGTCAGGCACATCCTCACTGGTTGTAAAATAAGTATCTCCTAAGGTAGGTATACGTTGATACACAACCAGATAATGCCTTGCAGCAACACTAGAAACTAAGTGAACTGCTACCAATGCCTTGCCATCCAAAACATCGAATGCAGTTTAAAGGACAACATTTATCCGCGAGAGGGAACAGGGAAAGAGAGGGCCTCCTCCACTGGCCAGTAGTGGTCAGTTGGAGCAAGTCCGAGACTGGGAGATGCTGGTGGATGTGGGCCAGCGACTTACAGTCCCATCACATATTGTCACCACCACCCTAAGACGTGATAATCTGGTCTAATACCCTGTGCATCGTCTACTTTTTAGAATTGACAGTACCCTAGGTGGATAATGTTGATGAAGCAAATGAGAGGAAAAGGCTGTGGTATGCAGACCTTGCATTTGAGGCACAGCAATGTGGCTGGAAAGCAATAGCTTGCCCTGTGGAGGTTGGCTGCACCATTAGGTTGCACAAAGATCTGAGATCCATCGACAAGCCCTGCGCCGACCATAAAAAACATCACACACTGCAGAACGCTGCAGCCAATGGCTCTGGATCAGGAGGAAAGATCCCAACTGGGCCCCAATATGCTAGGGACATGCACCCAGGTCTGATCAACCTGTGGTGGGCCTGCCTTAAAAGAGGATGTCTTGTGATTAAAAGGTCTAAACACCTGATGACGCTAAGGTACACAACTGAAGATATGTCCCTAACATCCGCTGGTGGTCACTAACATCCGCTAACATCAACTGGCAATAGGCATTAATTGCTGCGGTCGAACGTACAAGGAATATTCTCCATCTTGTCCTATGTTCTAAAATGCTACAGAGTTTACTTTAAAAAGGCTAAAGAGGTAATGATGTCTGATCTACTGAGCAGCCACATGGCTTTCATAGTACTGCCATAATACCCAGCAGCCAGTCAGATTTACCTTTATCCTCAGCGTACCTTCAAGTTCGGCCTGTATCATTGATCAGAAGGTCAAAACACTTGATGACGCTAAGGTGCACAACTGAAGTTATGTCCCTAACATCCGCTGGTGGCCCCTAACACCTAATGTTTTTTTTGTGGTAATTTGTGCAGAAGACCTTCAGACGTACAAGGGATATTCTACATCTTATCCTATATATTAAATCATATAAACTCTTGTTGCTTTTTACATAAGTGAGATATAAAAAATATGTTGCAGTTGTAATATTTCCATCTTCCTGCAGAAATTTAACTCCAAAATTGAATTAGTTGAGATCTCAAATTTCCTTCAAAATTAAGACAAACACAATCAAGTAACACTGTATCGATTTACGGTGATAGTCAGCAGCAACTGTGTCTTATTCTGAAAATATCTGACAGTTAGATGCTTACTATCGCTATTTGATCACCAGCCATAATGAGGTCACTCTACTCTGCCTTATACAGCTTGTTGGAGCTAAGTTCAGGTGAAGGTGCTGATGGCTGATGAATTAAAGGAAGAAACTAAACTTGCACCTGTGAAACAGTGAATTTTCAGCTTGTAAAACAGCAAAACTTTAGTCTCAGTGGAATAAATCCTGAGAACAAATTATTCGATTTTGAATCTTTTAATAATTGTTTTAAATATGGGAGGGAACCGGAGCACCTGGAGAAATGCCACAACAAGACTTAAGTCTGAGTGGAATAAATGCTGAGAGCAAATAATTCCATTTTATACATTTTATTCATTTTTATAAATGTGGGGATAACAGGAGCACCTGGAGAAAAGATATTTATATTTGAAAGTGAAGCTATCGGAATAACATCTTTTAACACCTTTTATCTCCGGAAGAAGGAAGAGAAGCCTGCTCTGAAAGAGGAGAAGACGCCAGGCTTTTTGCACAGGCGTCTTTTAAAAGAGGAGCTAATTGATATCTCAAGTTCTGGATCTCTTAAAAGAAAGGAAACCAATAGCATCTCTGGACAAGGCCACTTCTTACACAACTCCTTGAAAATGACCTCGTCAAGGATTGTGTTGGGGTTGAAAGTTGAGTCAATGTCTTTGACCTCGGCCCATATTCTCTCCAGCAGATGATGACTTGTGTCTGTTATGTCGACATCAGTCCAGGTCACCTTTGCCTTATTATAGATTTGTGTGATGAGCTGGTCCAAGAGAACACTGACATACATTTTACATCTGTCTGCTGCCAGCATCTTTGCAATCTTCTCCCTGGACTTCCTGTCTGATGATGCTGAGTTCTCCTTTTCTTTGCTGACCTCTGATGATGTTGTCTGCTTCGATCTTTTCTCCTCAATGCTGCTGAACACTGCTGGTGTTGACTGCTTCGATCTTTTATTCCCACTGCTGCTGACCTCTGATGATGTTGACTGCTTCGGTCTTTTCTCCTCAATGCTGCTGAACACTGCTGGTGTTGACTGCTTCGATCTTTTATTCCCACTGCTGCTGACCTCTGATGATGACGTCTGCTTCGATCCTTTCTCCTCAATTCTGTTGAACTCTGCTGGTGTTGACTTCTTCGGTCTTTCATTCCCTCCGCTGCTGACCTTTGATGATGTTGACTGCTTCGATGTTTTCTCCTCAATGCTGCTGACCTCTGATGATGATGACTGCTTGTTTGTTTCCAGTGAGTCGATGGCCATAAAAGCCTCTGACACCCTTTTTGTGTGGCAGTTAACTTGGTTGTTCAGCCACCAGCTTATCAAGGACAGAAAACAAAACACCCTGGTCTGAATGTCTGCATATATGCCCCTGTGTGCCTTAGGAACAGCCACCTTTTTCACTGGACCTGAACTAATGTCTGAATTCCTTCCAGGTGCGATGTGCTCATAAATGAGATCTGAAAGCTGTTTTGTAAATACAAGAACCTTTTCAGATGGAGGCTTTTTCAGTGTTTGGAATGCAGAACTTTCATTTCCACCTCCCGGCTTCTCCTTCTCCAGAAGCACAGCGTCAATTCTAGCCATCAATGACTGTATCGTCAGCCTCCTATTGACTTTGGTCTCCTTGAATTTTTTCGCGACCCCTGTCAGTATTTGAAGCGTCCCTGCTGTGGCAAAAGTCTTTATGAAAAGACTATTGATCGTCCTCTCTCTCTTACTGATTGAGAGGTTTGGCTGTGGAGATTCCTTTCCATTTTGCTTTCCTTATTGATTGACTCAATAATTTCATCTAAAGCCATATCAATCTCTGGAGAAAACGATGAATTGAGAAAGAGGCTGTCATTGAACTCATTAAAGAAGTCTGTGATGTCAGTCAAACTATTGTTGATTGTTTCCTGGACAAGCATCTTCCCACTGTCCATACTGCTTGTTGTTGAACCTCCCTCTGAGGAACTACCTGACTTGGAGCTGACTCCTGAAGAGTGGGAGCTTGAAGAGGTCCTACACATCCGAATGGGGTCATCTGAAGCGTCCTGTTCCTCTGAGGAAATGGCCCGACTTCGCCTGCGCGATTGACACTCGAGCAAGAGTTGGATTTTGCATCTGCCTTTAACGTCTCGCAGGCATAACAGATCATCTTCTGGACTTTAGCGGGGTTAATGAGGCGGGTTGGTATAGGCTTCTCAGAGCTCACACAGGTGGAGCTTGCAGACAAGGTGGAGTTGACAGTCTGCGTCACTTCCTCTACAACCAAGTCTGTGAGCTTATCCAAACTCTTAGACTTTGTTGTGCCTGGTGAAAGACTGTCGTTGAGAGTGTCGCCCAGAATGGACCGAACTTCTTCCTCAGACAAGGGTGCATGGGGACATCGCTTGCAATGGCATTTGAAACAGGTCGTCATTAACTTCAGCAGAAGATCTGCCAACATAAATGTTGTAGCTTCATCCGGTTTGCATGACTTCAACAGCTCCCACTGCTCTGCAGTGATCTTCGTAAAAAAGGACTCGAAGTACGGGCGGACAGTCTCTACCTTTATATCCATTTGTTTCACTCTCCGAGTGATCTCCATTGCGACTGTTGTTTGTTTCAATGTGTGTTACGAATTGTTATTTTCGCTGTTCAAAATGTGTTTTCCAAATTCTCATGAAAAATCTCTTATCTTCTTTGTTCTACCAATTCGCTGGTTAGTGCAGACTGATTCTTCACTTCTTATTTTTCTGAGATAAAGAGCATCTTTAAAGAATAGAAAGGGAATTGAAGCAAAGGAGTTTAAAGGAATTGAAGCAAAGGGGGTTAAAGGAATTGAAGCAAAGGAGGTTTAAGAAATTCAAACAAAGGGGGTTAAAGGACTATGATGTGACTAATAGATCAAAGGAAACCATAAACTGTTTTGCCTGCTGCCGTCTGGCCGACGGTACCGCAGCATCCGGGCCGCACCACCAGGCTCAGAGACAGTTTCATCCCCCAGGCCATAAGACTTTTAAACTCCTCCAATCTGCAATAACTCCACTAAACCAGCACCTTAGCATATTTGCACTATTGCACATAATTGCACTATTGTTTTTTTTCTTTAGGTGTATATATATATTTAGATATATATATATTTTTTTCTATTTTAAATTTTTGATATTCTATTTTCTATTATTTTATTCAATATTTTTTTGCTTGTAATATTCGGAGCATTGCTATAAGAGAGCCTGTGACCCAAGCATTTCATTGCCAGCGACTGCTTAATGTAATTGTTGTGCATTTGACAATAAACTCTTGAATCTTGAATCTTGAATCCACTTGGATTGACCTTGTATTGCAGTACCTCTAGGAACGGTGCACCAACTCAGTAGATGGCGGTAATCAGTCCAAAATACTCTGTTTAATCTATGACAATACCATGACACAAAGAAGTTTTTTTACAGTCCCTTTCCCAACATATTTTAAGGCCCTCCAACTTTGGAAATGTATTCCAGTTGTACCTTGAAAATGTATTTATTTGAAATACAGCAATGCCTAATTTAATAACCAATGCCTAGGTACACTGAGTGGAACTAATGCAGTCCCATCCAAAATGCCATATATTATATAAATATTGTACATTTCATGAAGGTAGGACATGTTTTAGGGCTGTTGGTGTTGGATTGTATTAGTTTTAGCTTGGTGTACCTAATAAACTGCTTCACTTAGTTCCTTATGCAATACGTTACCCTTCATGTCCATTGTATAATACTTTGTGCATTGTCAGGGATTTGTTCTGCAGTTGAAAAACAAATGACTTAAGATAAATTGTGAATAAAATTCACATATTTTTCATTTGGAGAAGTGATGAATGTCACTGTCTGATCTGTGTCAGCACCAAAGTTGGGATCTGCGATTTTGTTTTATGGTTTGTATTAAGCATATATTTAACAAGGCACTTTGTCAACTCCAAATACAAATGACTTCTGAGTCCTGTTTTCTATTGCTTTTTTCAAAATGTCAGTTTTTACTATGTATGACTGATCTGTGGAGAAAGGCATTTTCTTCTTCATCATTCCTGTGTATGCTGAGTGAATATTATAGAAGTGACACTAAATCTGATTCTGATTGTGTTGCAAGTTGATTTAGCGCAGCATCACACAAGCCAAGAAGTTAATTTGCCTGAAAAAAAAAAATAACTGGAAAGCAATAGCTTGCCCTGTGGAGGTTGGCTGCACCATTAGGTTGCACAAAGATCTGGAGATCCATCGACAAGCCCTGCGCCGGACCATAAAAGAAACATCACACACTGCAGAACGCTGCAGCCAATGGCTCTGGATCAGGAGGAAATATCCCAACTGGGCCCCAATATGCTAGGGACATGCACCCAGATCTGATCAACCTGTGGTGGGTGTCGAGGCAAAATGATGAACTTTGCCTAAGTAAAACTTCAAGTCCCATAATGCACCACCAGCAGGCCAGTGCAGGCTGCTCATTATGACTTGAGTTGGGACACCTGCGGATGAGGACTCTCAGCAAACGTCTCAGCAGAGAGAGAGAGGCAGGAGAGAGGATTCAGCTCATGGTACACCAAAGAAGCCACTGGTACTGTAGCAAGACTTTTATTTTGATGATTTAATATTGGAAGCGCTGCTATCGTCACGAATGTTAGGATGTCTTGTTTGATGAATTGTGAAATAAGAACCAGCAGCACACAGCACACAGGCACAGCATACAGGCACAGCATACAGGCTGCATGCATATAAGTTTGGCTTTTTGTTTAAGTGTACTTAGTTATTTGTTCAATTTATATAGGTGTTTGAATACTGTTTACATTCATTCATTTACGTACACTGTAAAAACATATTTACTTTATTTATTAGATTGAAGTTATTTGAAAAATATTTGTATAACTTCTTGTTCTTTTTGTGTTTTGAAGGTTTTCAACCTGATGAACCAACCAGCAAACAATGAACAAATAAGGCAAAATAAACATTGAGCTGTGTTGAAAAGAGTTGTCCCGTGCGTCCTTTGGAGGTAATGTACCAGGCCATTGCAAGTTGGGCAGGAGTTGAAGGAAAAAAACCTAGGAACTTGACAGTTGAAAACCACGCGAAGCAGCCTGGACCTGAGGATAAACGGCTTCAGACATCCAGAGACAAGCTGTTGACGCAGAGGGAATCAAAATGGCAGAAGATGCTCTGGGGAAGACGGTCAAGCAGCTCAAAAGAGAGAGGACCACTGCAAAAAGCAACTTCACCAGACAGGCCAACTTCATTACCAGAGGGGTAAGCAGCATGCTTGAAGCAGAGCTAAAGGGGGAGTTCACTAAACTCTCAGACTGATTGAGACAACTGCTTGATGCCAATGATGACTACAGGATGGGACTGCTGGCTGAGATTAAAAAGCCAGAGGAGGAGGAAGAAGAAGCAGTGCTTGAAAAGCAGCAATAGGGCGACATTGAGAGGACAGAAAATGAAGCTGAAACAAAGTTTGAAGAAGTAAAAGATACTGTCCGGACGAACCTGTGGTCAAGATACGGCAAAAATGAACTCAAAACTGCAATCATAGAAGCTGAAAATGCCTGTGATCAAGCAAATAATGTAGTTATTGAAAGTACTAATTTGGAGTGCTATGAAGTGCACCTGACCCTCTTGGAGAAGTGGATAAAGGAGCTCACCACAGTGATGTCAGCTTGGGAGCGATGGATCCCTGCGTTATTAAAGGATGAGCTAGATAACAGAATCAAGGATCTGAGAACAGCTAGCAACAGGCTTGAACATAAAAGAGCTGAATTCGTCACTGCACGGAGGATTGCGGAACAAATGCAAGCCACAGAAGTTTCAGGAGGTTGGAGGGGGAGGGCACTGCCCACACCAGCAACACCAATCGTGAAGATCAAGCCAACCACTCTGCCCATCTTCAATGGCTGCAAAAGGGAATATCACAGATGGAGGAAAGACTGGGAGAGCCTACAATGGCAAGGAGAGCCAACTGGATCAGCTGAAGTCAAGAAAATTCAGCTCCTGGACAGTGTGGAGGACAAGATTTCAAAGGACCTCAGACTTTCAACATACAACACTGCTGAAGATATATTCAGAGTCATGGAGAACAGGTATGGCAACAAGTCAACTATCGCCATAGAAATCCTTGAGGAGCTGGAGAAGATACCACATGTGAGGGGGAACCAGCCAAGGAGAGTCATTGACCACATACAGTCTGTGGAGAAGACCCTAGCAGATCTCACAGAGCTGGGAAACTCTGGAGCCATAAAGAACCCATTGGTAATTAAATCTATTGAGAGCAAGTTACCTGACTTTATTAAAAGAGACTGGATAAAGTTTATGGTCAACCCTGCAAATGATGTCACTTCAGACAACCACTTTGACATGCTCTTAAAATTCCTAAAAAACCAGGAGGAAATCCTTGAGGCTTGAACAGCTAAGGATTGTGGAGAAGACGGAGAAATCAGACCGTCCAGAAAAGAAATATGCTTCAACAAGAACCACAAAGAAAGGAGAGCTGGAAGATGTGTGTGTGGTGTGTGTGGTGATAGTGGACACAATAACAAAATTTTCTTCTGTAGGAAGTTCAAAGGGCTGAAGCTACCGGAAAAGAAATCTGCCTTAAAAAAGCTAGTAGCGTGCAGAAAATGTCTTGGATGCCACGATGATGACGGATATTGCAGAGACACCTTCTTATGCAGGAATAAAGACTGTAAAAAGGGAGGAGACCGCCATTACTTTCTCTGCCCAAAAGGAGAACTGAAAAGGGGTGAGGAAGAAAAGAGTGGAAAAGGCAGCAGAGGTAAAAGCAAGCTAACAGAGGGACAAGAGGAGTTCTTGTCTGAACTCTCCCCAGAACTAGCAGAACGGTGCAAAAAAGCTTTCACCAACAAAACCGCAGTTACAAACAACGCTAAAGACCAGTCAGAGCTTTTGGAGAAAAGGGGGCTGTCTGAACTTCCTGTCATCATGATGCTGATGGAGGTCACCGCAAATGCAGGGCAGAAGATTGGGACTCTGGTTGACCTTGCATCTGACACAAACTACATTACCCATAAGGCTGCTGACAGGCTGAAGTTACGAAGTGAGAAGATAACCTTAGTTGTGCACGGGGTTGGTGGAATGACCATGAAGGTGAACACTGAAAGATATGTCCTCAGAGTCAGAGTCAAAACTCCTCAAGGAACAGAGAGGGCACATGAACTTGTCTGCTACGGCTTGGATGAAATTGCCAAAGTGCACAACGTAATTGAACCTGATAAGTTGCAGGAATTCTTCCCAGAGGTCGAGCTTGAGGAATTGAGAAGGCCAGAAGAAGTTGAACTCCTCATTAGCCACCGAGAGGGAAGGCTCGCTCCGCAGAGGGTGAGAGTTGTAGGAGATCTTGTCTTGTGGGAAAGTCCATTGGGGAAGACAGTTGGCGGAGCACACCCCAACTTGTTTGAGGAAGTAGAACTGACCGCACACGAGTCCAAAACACACTTTGCTCGCTCCATGAGGACAGCTGCTGCCAAGTATGAGGAAATCCTCAGGAGTTCAACAACTGAGGCAGCCCAGTTACAACAGGCTCAGGCCAAGTTTACAGCTGCTGGAAACCGTGACTTCCTGGAGTGGTGGTGGTGGGAAAGCATCGGAGCTGCATGTGAACCAAGATGTGGAGGATGTCGATGTGGAAACTGCCAACCAGGAGGAAAAGAAATGACCTTGGCAGAGGAGAGGGAGCTTGAGATCATAAAAGGAGGCCTCACCTACATCGGAGAGGATGCTCACACAACATCTCCACACTGGGATGCAAAATATCCATGGACTGTAGATCCCACCTCTCCCCCCAACAACAAAGCTGCAGTGCAGGCCACGTTCTTGAGGACCGAGAGGCAACTGAAGAGGGAGCCAGAGTGGCAAGTTGCATATGCAACCCAAGTCCATGAGATGGTTGAACGAGGGGCAGCCATAAAACTCACTGAAGACATCATGAACAAGTGGAAAGGACCAGTGTGGTACGTAAGCCATCTGGTGGCGCCAAACCCTCATTCAGTGACAACTCCAGTGAGAATTGTATGGAATAGCAGCCAGAAATTCAAAGGTGTACGCATGAATGATCTTCTTCTAAAGGGACCAGATGTTCTCAACCCTATCAGAGCTGTTCTGCTGAGGTTCAGAGGGGGTGTGCATGCAGCTTTAGGGGACATCAGGAAAATGTACAACTCAGTATGGTTAGAGGAGCGTGAGATGCATCTGCACAGATTTCTTTGGTGGGACAGTCCAGATGAAGAGATAATTGAATATGCCATCACAAGAGTCAACATCGGGGACAAGCCAGCCGGCTGCATTGCACAGGTAGCTATGCGGTTGACAGCAAGCCTGCCCATGTTTGCTCACTTCGAGGACGAACGGCGAGTCCTTGAAGAGGACAGTTATGTGGATGACCTCTTAACCTCCCACAATGACCTGCAGAAGCTGGAAAAAATCACAGCAGGAGTTGAGGAGATTTTGAGAGCTGGAGGATTCTTTCTCAAACCTTGGGTCCGGTCAGGGCAAAGTGGGAGGCAAGGCACTGAAGCAGAAGTACTGGAAAAGGAAGTGAAACAAAGTAAAACCTTTATTCTTCCAAATCAAATGAGAGATGAAGACAACAAAGCCCTGGGCATTGGGTACCAAGTGGAGGAAGACAAACTCTACATGATGACATCAATTAACTTTTCCAAAAGGAAAAAGAAGATGAGAGGTGGCAAGGATCTTCTCAAACAGGAGGTGAGACCTGAGACACCTAACCCGCTGACTAGGAGGAAACTCCTAAGCCAAGTAGCTGGACTGTACGACCCAGTTGGCTTAGTTACACCTGCCAAACAGAAAGGGGCGATCCTTGTTAGGAAAGCGTTCCAGGAAGGTGGAGGTGGTAAACTGACCCACACCAGCTGATTGGGAAGGTAAACCATGGGGGATCACATTCTCAGACGGAAGTGACAAAACCTATGGAGCTGTGATGTATGTGAGGTGGGAGACAAGTCAAGGAACTGAAGTCTGATTTGTTGAATCAAAAGCCAAGCTTACACCGCTGGATCAAAAGGGAGAAGCAGTCAAAGCCCAGATCTGTGGAGCTGTCTTCGCGGCCAGGATAAGGAAATATTTTGAAAAGCATGGAAGAATGGAGATCGAGAGATGGTTTCATCTAGTTGACAGTCAAACAGTTCTGGGGGCCATTCAAAGAGAAAGCTATGGTTACCAGACCTTCTTCGCAAATAGAGTGGGCGAGATCCAGAAGGCTGGACTGGTGCAAGACTGGTGGTGGATACCGGGAGATCTGAACATTGCTGACATCATTACCAGAGGCGGCACTCCTGAAGATCTAAAGGAGAATTCCACATGGCAGAATGGACCGGACTTCCTGAAGTGGCCAATGGAGGAAATAGGCCAGAAAAAGGAAAACCTGCAGGCCCGCAGGAGAGCCAAAAAAGTGAAATGCAAGAGGAAAAAACTGCATCAAACCCAACTCTTCTTCTTCCAAGAAGGAAACCTGCTGGCTGGGTAATCAAAAATCTTGTGGAAGTGAGGAAGTTCAGTAGCTTGTCCAAACTGGTCAAGGTCATCGGCTGGGTGTGGCGAGCTGCACATAAGTGGCTGGAGAAGAAGGGCCAGCCCAGAGGTCAGTCAAAGTGGCACACCAAGGAGCGAAATGTTGCAGTAGGAGATTTGGTATGGCTGGCTGACCAAAATGCCCTGAGAGGTCAATACAAGTTGGCTAGAGTGGTCAGTGTCAACGCTGATAGGAAAGGCATCGTAAGGGATGTACATGTGAGAACCTTTCCCAGCTACCCCGTCCCAGTCACGAAGCCAACCAGAGGAGAGATCACAAAAACAAACAAGGAAGCAACGAAGAGGCTCTTAACAAAAATCCCTGCAACAATTCTGCATAGGGATGTCAGACGCCTAGTCATCCTACTACCAATAGAAGAACAACCAGAGGCTTGAAGGACTGGTGTGACCTCCCTGGGTTTAAAAAACCAGGAGCTCAAGTGTCGAGGCAAAATGATGAACTTTGCCTAAGAAAAACTTCAAGTCCCATAATGCACCACCAGCAGGCCAGTGCAGGCTGCTCATTATGACTTGAGTTGGGACACCTGCGGATGAGGACTCTCAGCAAACGTCTCAGCAGAGAGAGAGAGGCAGGAGAGAGGATTCAGCTCATGGTACACCAAAGAAGCCACTGGTACTGTAGCAAGACTTTTATTTTGATGATTTAATATTGGAAGCGCTGCTATCGTCATGAATGTTAGGATGTCTTGTTTGACGAATTGTGAAATAAGAACCAACAGCACACAGGCACAGCATACAGGCACAGCATACAGGCTTCATGCATATAAGTTTGGCTTTTTGTTTAAGTGTACTTAGTTATTTGTTCAATTTATATAGGTGTTTGAATACTGTTTACATTCATTCATTTACGTACACTGTAAAAACATATTTACTTTTATTGGATTGAAGTTGTTTGAAAAATATTTGTATAACTTCTTGTTCTTTTTGTGTTTTGAAGGTTTTCAACCTGATGAACCAACCAGCAAACAATGAACAAATAAGGCAAAATAAACATTGAGCTGTGTTGAAAAGAGTTGTCCCGTGCGTCCTTTGGGGGTAATGTACCAGGCCATTGCAAGTTGGGCAGGAGTTGAAGGGAAAAAACATAGGAACTTGACAGTGTTAAAAATGTCAAAATGTCGCTAGAAAGCACCTAAAAACTCAGTTTTGTATATCTTCCAAAATATGAGAAAAAAAAATGAAAAAAAGTCATACTTTGGTATGTCGTCCAAAATATGTTAAAAACGTCAAAATGTCGCTAGAAAGCACCTAAAAACTCAGTTTTATATTTCGTCCAAAATATGAGAAAAAAAATGAAAAAAAGTCTTTGGTATGTCGTCCAAAATATGTTAAAAATGTCAAAAAGTCTCTAGAAAGCACCTAAAAACACAGTTTTGTACTTCGTGCAAAATATGAGAAGAAAAAAAGTCATACTTTGGTATGTCGTCCAAAATATGTTAAAAACGTCAAAAAGTCTCTAGAAAGCACCTAAAAACTGTTTTGTATTTCGTCCAAAATATGAGAAAAAAAAAGAAAAAAAGTACTACTTTGGTATGTCGTCCAAAATATGTTAAAAACGTCAAAAAGTTGCTAGAAAGCACCTAAAAACACAATTTTGTATTTCGTCCAAAATATGAGAAAAAAAAATGAAAAAAAGTCATACTTTGGTATGTCGTCCAAAATATGTTAAAAACGTCAAAAAGTCGCTAGAAAGCACCTAAAAACACAGTTTTGTATTTCGTCCAAAATATGAGAAAAAAAAAAGAAAAAAAGTCTTTGGTATGTCGTCCAAAATATGTTAAAAACGTCAAAAAGTTGCTAGAAAGCACCTAAAAACACAATTTTGTATTTCGTCCAAAATATGAGAATTTTTTTTTGAAAATAGTCATACTTTGGGATGTCGTCCAAAATATGTTAAAAATGTCAAAATGTCGCTAGAAAGCACCTAAAAACTCAGTTTTATATTTCGTCCAAAATATGAGAAAAAAAAATGAAAAAGTCATACTTTGGTATGTCGTCCAAAATATGTTAAAAACGTCAAAAGTCGCTAGAAAGCACCAAAAAACACAGTTTTGTATTTCGTCAAAAATAAGAAAAAAAAAAAAAGTCTTTGGTATGTCGTCCAAAATATGTTAAAACGTCAAAAAGTTGCTAGAAAGCACCTAAAAACACAGTTTTGTATTTCTCAAAATATGAAAAAATGAAAAAGTCATACTTTGGTGTGTCGTCAAAATATGTTAAAACGTCAAAATGTCGCTGAAAGCACCTAAAAACAGTTTTGTATTTCGTCAAAATATGAGAAAAAAAGAAAAAGTCTTTGGTATGTCGTCAAAATATGTTAAAACCTCAAAAGTTGCTAGAAAGCACCTAAAAACAGTTTTGTATTTCGTCCAAAATATGAAAAAAAAATGAAAAAAAGTCATACTTTGGTGTCGTCCAAAATATGTTAAAAACGTCAAAATGTCGCTAGAAAGCACCTAAAAACAGTTTTGTATTTCGTCCAAAATATGAGAAAAAAAAATTAATACTTTGGTATGTCGTCCAAAATATGTTAAAAACGTCAAAATGTCGCTACCTAAAAACACAGTTTACATTTACAAAGCTGACAACCAGCTGATCAGCTGTACTTTGATAGTGGAAGTACATTCTACGACGAGTACCACTGAAACACGGCTGTGTTGTTACGGTACCACGTTAAACACAAAGAGACGAGTCACAGTTTACTGACGATTGATCTTGAAGCCACCTATTGAAAAGATTATCTAGAACATAGTCCAAAATATGTTAAAAACGTCAAAATGTCGCTAGAAATCACCTAAAAACACAGTTTTATATTTCGTCCAAAATATGAGAATTTTTTTTTTTTAAAAGTCATACTTTGGTATGTCGTCCAAAATATGTTAAAAACGTCAAAATGTCGCTAGAAATCACCTAAAAACTCAGTTTTATATTTATTCCAAAATATGAGAAAAAAAAATGAAAAAAAGTCATACTTTGGTATGTCGTCCAAAATATGTTAAAAACGTCAAAATGTCGCTAGAAAGCACCTAAAACACAGTTTTGTACTTTGTCCAAAATATGAGGAAAAAAAAGAAAAAAAGTACTACTTTGGTATGTCGTCCAAAATATGTTAAAAACGTCAAAATGTCGCTAGAAAGCACATAAAAACTCAGTTTTATATTTCGTCTAACATATGAGAAAAAAAATGAAAAAAAGTCATACTTTGGTATGTCGTCCAAAATATGTTAAAAACGTCAAAAAGTTGCTAGAAAGCACCTAAAAACACAATTTTGTATTTCGTCCAAAATATGAGAATTTTTTTTTAAAAATAGGCATACTTTGGGATGTCGTCCAAAATATGTTAAAAATGTCAAAATGTCGCTAGAAAGCACCTAAAAACTCAGTTTTATATTTCGTCCAAAATATGAGAAAAAAAAATGAAAAAAAGTCATACATTGTTATGTCGTCCAAAATATGTTAAAAACGTCAAAAAGTCGCTAGAAAGCACCTAAAAACACAGTTTTGTATTTCGTCCAAAATATGAGAAAAAAAAAAGAAAATAAGTCTTTGGTATGTCGTCCAAAATATGTTAAAAACGTCAAAAAGTTGCTAGAAAGCACCTAAAAACAGTTTTGTATTTCGTCCAAAATATGAAAAAAAAATGAAAAGTCATACTTTGGTGTGTCGTCCAAAATATGTTAAAAACGTCAAAATGTCGCTAGAAAGCACCTAAAAACAGTTTTGTATTTCGTCCAAAATATGAGAAAAAAAAATTAATACTTTGGTATGTCGTCCAAAATATGTTAAAAACGTCAAAATGTCGCTACCTAAAAACACAGTTTACATTTACAAAGCTGACAACCAGCTGATCAGCTGTACTTTGATAGTGGAAGTACATTCTACGACGAGTACCACTGAAACACGGCTGTGTTGTTACGGTACCACGTTAAACACAAAGAGACGAGTCACAGTTTACTGACGATTGATCTTGAAGCCACCTATTGAAAAGATTATCTAGAACATAGTCCAAAATATGTTAAAAACGTCAAAATGTCGCTACCTAAAAACACAGTTTACATTTACAAAGCTGACAACCAGCTGATCAGCTTACTTTGATAGTGGAAGTACATTCTACGACGAGTACCACTGAAACACGGCTGTGTTGTTACGGTACCACGTTAAACACAAAGAGACGAGTCACAGTTTACTGACGATTGATCTTGAAGCCACCTATTGAAAAGATTATCTAGAACATAGTCCAAAATATGTTAAAAACGTCAAAATGTCGCTAGAAAGCACCTAAAAACACAGTTTTATATTTCGTCCAAAATATGAGAATTTTTTTTTTTAAAAAGTCATACTTTGGTATGTCGTCCAAAATATGTTAAAAACGTCAAAATGTCGCTAGAAATCACCTAAAAACTCAGTTTTATATTTATTCCAAAATATGAGAAAAAAAAATGAAAAAAAGTCATACTTTGGGATGTCGTCCAAAATATGTTAAAAACGTCAAAAAGTCGCTAGAAAGCACCTAAAACACAGTTTTGTACTTTGTCCAAAATATGAGAAAAAAAAGAAAAAAAGTACTACTTTGGTATGTCGTCCAAAATGTTAAAAACGTCAAAATGTCGCTAGAAAGCATCTAAAAACTCAGTTTTATATTTCGTCCAAAATATGAGAAAAAAAAATGAAAAAAAGTCATACTTTGGTATGTCGTCCAAAATATGTTAAAAACGTCAAAATGTCGCTACCTAAAAACACAGTTTACATTTACAAAGCTGACAACCAGCTGATCAGCTGTACTTTGATAGTGGAAGTACATTCTACGACGAGTACCACTGAAACACGGCTGTGTTGTTACGTTACCACGTTAAACACAAAGAGACGAGTCACAGTTTACTGACGATTGATCTTGAAGCCACCTATTGAAAAGATTATCTAGAACATAGTCCAAAATATGTTAAAAACGTCAAAATGTCGCTAGAAATCACCTAAAAACTCAGTTTTATATTTATTCCAAAATATGAGAAAAAAATGAAAAAAAGTCATACTTTGGGATGTCGTCCAAAATATGTTCAAAACGTCAAAAGTTGCTAGAAAGCACCTAAAAACACAATTTTGTATTTCATTCAAAATATGAGAATTTTTAAAAATAGTCATACTTTGGGATGTCGTCCAAAATATGTTAAAAATGTCAAAATGTCGCTAGAAAGCACCTAAAAACTCAGTTTTATATTTCGTCCAAAATATGAGAAAAAAAAATGAAAAAAAGTCATACATTGGTATGTCGTCCAAAATATGTTAAAAACGTCAAAAAGTCGCTAGAAAGCACCTAAAAACACAGTTTTGTATTTCGTCCAAAATATGAGAAAAAAAAGAAAATAAGTCTTTGGTATGTCGTCCAAAATATGTTAAAAACGTCAAAAAGTCGCTAGAAAGCACCTAAAAACAGTTTTGTATTTCGTCCAAAATATGAGAAAAAAAAATTAATACTTTGGTATGTCGTCCAAAATATGTTAAAAACGTCAAAATGTCGCTAGAAATCACCTAAAAACTCAGTTTTATATTTATTCCAAAATATGAGAAAAAAAAATGAAAAAAAGTCATACTTTGGGATGTCGTCCAAAATATGTTAAAAACGTCAAAAAGTCGCTAGAAAGCACCTAAAACACAGTTTTGTACTTTGTCCAAAATATGAGAAAAAAAAAAAAAAGTACTACTTTGGTATGTCGTCCAAAATGTTAAAAACGTCAAAATGTCGCTAGAAATCACCTAAAAACTCAGTTTTATATTTATTCCAAAATATGAGAAAAAAAATTAAAAAAAGTCATACTTTGGGATGTCGTCCAAAATATGTTCAAAATGTTGCTAGAAAGCACCTAAAAACTCAGTTTTATATTTATTCCAAAATATGAGAAAAAAAAAGGAAAAAAAGTCATACTTTGGTATGTCGTCCAAAATATGTTAAAAACGTCAAAAAGTCGCTAGAAAGCACCTAAAAACACAGTTTTGTACTTTGTCCAAAATATGAGAAAAAAAAGAAAAAAAGTACTACTTTGGTATGTCGTCCAAAATATGTTAAAAACGTCAAAATGTCGCTAGAAAGCACCTAAAAACACAGTTTTGTATATTGTCCAAAATATGAGAAAGAAAATGAAAAAAGTCATATGTCGTCCAAAATATGTTAAAAACGTCAAAAAGTCGCTAGAAAGCACCAAAAATCACAGTTTTGTATTTTGTCTAAAATATGAGAAAAAAAAATGAAAAAAAGTCATACTTTGGTATGTCGTCCAAAATATGTTAAAACGTCAAAAAGTCTCTAGAAATCACCTAAAAACGCAGTTTTGTATTTCGTCCAAAATATGAAAAAAAAATGAAAAAAAGTCATACTTTGGTGTGTCGTCCAAAATATGTTAAAAACATCAAAATGTCGCTAGAAAGCACCTAAAAACTGTTTTGTATTTCGTCCAAAATATGAGAAAAAAAAATGAGAAAAAATTAATACTTTGGTATGTCGTTCAAAATATGTTAAAAACGTCAAAATGTCGCTAGAAAGCACCTAAAACACAGTTTTGTACTTTGTCCAAAATATGAGAAAAAAAATGAAAAAAAGTCATACTTTGGTATGTCGTCCAAAATATGTTAAAAACGTCAAAAAGTTGCAAGAAAGCACCTAAAAACACAATTTTGTATTTCGTCCAAAATATGAGAATTTTTGTAAAAATAGTCATACTTTGGGATGTCGTCCAAAATATGTTAAAAACGTCAAAATGTCGCTAGAAAGCACCTAAAAACTCAGTTTTATATTTCGTCCAAAATATGAGAAAAAAAAATGAAAAAGTCATACTTTGGTATGTCTTCCAAAATATGTTAAACGTCAAAAGTCGCTAGAAAGCACCTAAAAACACAGTTTTGTATTTCGTCAAAATTTGAGAAAAAAAAGAAAAAGTCTTTGGTATGTCGTCCAAAATATGTTAAAAACGTCAAAAAGTTGCTAGAAAGCACCTAAAAACTCAGTTTTATATTTCGTCCAAAATATGAGAAAAAAAAATGAAAAAAAAGTCATACTTTGGGATGTCGTCCAAAATATGTTAAAAATGTCAAAATGTCACTAGAAAGCACCTAAACACTCAGTTTTATATTTATTCCAAAATATGAGGAAAAAAAATGAAAAAAAGTCATACTTTGGGATGTCGTCCAAAATATGTTAAAAACGTCAAAAAGTCGCTAGAAAGCACCTAAAACACAGTTTTGTACTTTGTCCAAAATATGAGAAAAAAAAAGAAAAAAGTACTACTTTGGTATGTCGTCCAAAATATGTTAAAAACGTCAAAAAGTCGCTAGAAAGCACCTAAAACACAGTTTTGTACTTTGTCCAAAATATGAGAAAAAAAAAGAAAAAAGTACTACTTTGGTATGTCGTCCAAAATATGTTAAAAACGTCAAAAAGTTGCTAGAAAGCACCTAAAAACACCGTTTTGTATTTCGTCCAAAATATGAAAAAAAAATGAAAAAAAGTCATACTTTGGTGTGTCGTCCAAAATATGTTAAAAACATCAAAATGTCGCTAGAAAGCACCTAAAAACTGTTTTGTATTTCGTCCAAAATATGAGAAAAAAAAATGAGAAAAAATTAATACTTTGGTATGTCGTCCAAAATATGTTAAAAACGTCAAAAAGTCGCTAGAAAGCACCTAAAAACACAATTTTGTATTTCGTCCAAAATATGAGAATTTTTTTTTTAAAATAGTCATACTTTGGGATGTCGTCCAAAATATGTTAAAAATGTCAAAATGTCGCTAGAAAGCACCTAAAAACTCAGTTTTATATTTCGTCCAAAATATGAGAAAAAAAAATGAAAAAAAGTCATACTTTGGTATGTCGTCCAAAATATGTTAAAAACGTCAAAAAGTCGCTAGAAAGCACCTAAAAACACAGTTTTGTATTTCGTCCAAAATATGAGAAAAAAAAAAGAAAAAAAGTCTTTGGTATGTCGTCCAAAATATGTTAAAAACCTCAAAAAGTTGCTAGAAAGCACCTAAAAACTCAGTTTTATATTTCGTCCAAAATATGAGAAAAAAAAATGAAAAAAAGTCATACTTTGGTGTGTCGTCCAAAATATGTTAAAAACGTCAAAATGTCGCTAGAAAGCACCTAAAAACAGTTTTGTATTTCGTCCAAAATATGAGAAAAAAAAATGAAAAAAAATGAATACTTTGGTATGTCGTCCAAAATATGTTAAAAACGTCAAAATGTCGCTACCTAAAAACACAGTTTACATTTACAAAGCTGACAACCAGCTGATCAGCTGTACTTTGATAGTGGAAGTACATTCTACGACGAGTACCACTGAAACACGGCTGTGTTGTTACGGTACCACGTTAAACACAAAGAGACGAGTCACAGTTTACTGACGATTGATCTTGAAGCCACCTATTGAAAAGATTATCTAGAACATAGTCCAAAATATGTTAAAAACGTCAAAATGTCGCTAGAAATCACCTAAAAACACAGTTTTATATTTCGTCCAAAATATGAGAATTTTTTTTTTTTAAAAGTCATACTTTGGTATGTCGTCCAAAATATGTTAAAAACGTCAAAAATTCTCTAGAAATCACCTAAAAACGCAGTTTTGTATTTCGTCCAAAATATGAAAAAAAAATGAAAAAAAGTCATACTTTGGTGTGTCGTCCAAAATATGTTAAAAACGTCAAAATGTCGCTAGAAAGCACATAAAAACTCAGTTTTATATTTCGTCCAAAATATGAGGAAAAAAAGAAAAAGTACTACTTTGGTATGTCGTCCAAAATATGTTAAAAACGTCAAAATGTCGCTAGAAAGCACATAAAACTCAGTTTTATATTTCGTCTAACATATGAGAAAAAAAATGAAAAAAAGTCATACTTTGGTATGTCGTCCAAAATATGTTAAAAACGTCAAAAAGTTGCTAGAAAGCACCTAAAAACACAATTTTGTATTTCATCCAAAATATGAGAATTTTTTTTTAAAAATAGGCATACTTTGGGATGTCGTCCAAAATATGTTAAAAATGTCAAAATGTCGCTAGAAAGCACCTAAAAACTCAGTTTTATATTTCGTCCAAAATATGAGAAAAAAATGAAAAAAGTCATACATTGTTATGTCGTCCAAAATATGTTAAAAACGTCAAAAGTCGCTAGAAAGCACCTAAAAACACAGTTTTGTATTTCGTCCAAAATATGAGAAAAAAAAAAGAAAATAAGTCTTTGGTATGTCGTCCAAAATATGTTAAAAACGTCAAAAAGTTGCTAGAAAGCACCTAAAAACAGTTTTGTATTTCGTCCAAAATATGAAAAAAAAATGAAAAGTCATACTTTGGTGTGTCGTCCAAAATATGTTAAAAACGTCAAAATGTCGCTAGAAAGCACCTAAAAACAGTTTTGTATTTCGTCCAAAATATGAGAAAAAAAAATTAATACTTTGGTATGTCGTCCAAAATATGTTAAAAACGTCAAAATGTCGCTACCTAAAAACACAGTTTACATTTACAAAGCTGACAACCAGCTGATCAGCTGTACTTTGATAGTGGAAGTACATTCTACACGAGTACCACTGAAACACGGCTGTGTTGTTACGGTACCACGTTAAACACAAAGAGACGAGTCACAGTTTACTGACGATTGATCTTGAAGCCACCTATTGAAAAGATTATCTAGAACATAGTCCAAAATATGTTAAAAACGTCAAAATGTCGCTACCTAAAAACACAGTTTACATTTACAAAGCTGACAACCAGCTGATCAGCTTACTTTGATAGTGGAAGTACATTCTACGACGAGTACCACTGAAACACGGCTGTGTTGTTACGGTACCACGTTAAACACAAAGAGACGAGTCACAGTTTACTGACGATTGATCTTGAAGCCACCTATTGAAAAGATTATCTAGAACATAGTCCAAAATATGTTAAAAACGTCAAAATGTCGCTAGAAAGCACCTAAAAACACAGTTTTATATTTCGTCCAAAATATGAGAATTTTTTTTTTTAAAAAGTCATACTTTGGTATGTCGTCCAAAATATGTTAAAAACGTCAAAATGTCGCTAGAAATCACCTAAAAACTCAGTTTTATATTTATTCCAAAATATGAGAAAAAAAAATGAAAAAAAGTCATACTTTGGGATGTCGTCCAAAATATGTTAAAAACGTCAAAAAGTCGCTAGAAAGCACCTAAAACACAGTTTTGTACTTTGTCCAAAATATGAGAAAAAAAAAGAAAAAAAGTACTACTTTGGTATGTCGTCCAAAATGTTAAAAACGTCAAAATGTCGCTAGAAAGCATCTAAAAACTCAGTTTTATATTTCGTCCAAAATATGAGAAAAAAAAATGAAAAAAAGTCATACTTTGGTATGTCGTCCAAAATATGTTAAAAACGTCAAAATGTCGCTACCTAAAAACACAGTTTACATTTACAAAGCTGACAACCAGCTGATCAGCTGTACTTTGATAGTGGAAGTACATTCTACGACGAGTACCACTGAAACACGGCTGTGTTGTTACGTTACCACGTTAAACACAAAGAGACGAGTCACAGTTTACTGACGATTGATCTTGAAGCCACCTATTGAAAAGATTATCTAGAACATAGTCCAAAATATGTTAAAAACGTCAAAATGTCGCTAGAAATCACCTAAAAACTCAGTTTTATATTTATTCCAAAATATGAGAAAAAAAATGAAAAAAAGTCATACTTTGGGATGTCGTCCAAAATATGTTCAAAATGTCGCTAGAAAGCACCTAAAAACTCAGTTTTATATTTATTCCAAAATATGAGAAAAAAAAAGGAAAAAAAGTACTACTTTGGTGTGTCGTCCAAAATATGTTAAAAACATCAAAAAGTCGCTAGAAAGCACCTAAAAACACAGTTTTGTACTTTGTCCAAAATATGAGAAAAAAAAGAAAAAAAGTACTACTTTGGTATGTCGTCCAAAATATGTTAAAAACGTCAAAATGTCGCTAGAAAGCACCTAAAAACACAGTTTTGTATATTGTCCAAAATATGAGAAAGAAAATGAAAAAAGTCATATGTCGTCCAAAATATGTTAAAAACGTCAAAAAGTCGCTAGAAAGCACCAAAAATCACAGTTTTGTATTTTGTCTAAAATATGAGAAAAAAAAATGAAAAAAAGTCATACTTTGGTATGTCGTCCAAAATATGTTAAAACGTCAAAAAGTCTCTAGAAATCACCTAAAAACGCAGTTTTGTATTTCGTCCAAAATATGAAAAAAATGAAAAAAAGTCATACTTTGGTATGTCGTCCAAAATATGTTAAAACGTCAAAAAGTCTCTAGAAATCACCTAAAAACGCAGTTTTGTATTTCGTCCAAAATATGAAAAAAAAATGAAAAAAAGTCATACTTTGGTGTGTCGTCCAAAATATGTTAAAAACATCAAAATGTCGCTAGAAAGCACCTAAAAACTGTTTTGTATTTCGTCCAAAATATGAGAAAAAAAAATGAGAAAAAATTAATACTTTGGTATGTCGTTCAAAATATGTTAAAAACGTCAAAATGTCGCTAGAAAGCACCTAAAACACAGTTTTGTACTTTGTCCAAAATATGAGAAAAAAAAAGAAAAAAAGTACTACTTTGGTATGTCGTCCAAAATATGTTAAAAACGTCAAAATGTCGCTAGAAAGCACCTAAAAACTCAGTTTTATATTTCGTCCAACATATGAGAAAAAAAATGAAAAAAAGTCATACTTTGGTATGTCGTCCAAAATATGTTAAAAATGTCGCTAGAAAGCACATAAAAACTCAGTTTTATATTTCGTCCAACATATGAGAAAAAAAATGAAAAAAAGTCATACTTTGGTATGTCGTCCAAAATATGTTAAAAACGTCAAAAAGTTGCTAGAAAGCACCTAAAAACACAATTTTGTATTTCGTCCAAAATATGAGAATTTTTTTTTAAAAATAGTCATACTTTGGGATGTCGTCCAAAATATGTTAAAAATGTCAAAATGTCGCTAGAAAGCACCTAAAAACTCAGTTTTATATTTCGTCCAAAATATGAGAAAAAAATAGAAAAAGTCATACATTGGTATGTCGTCCAAAATATGTTAAAAACGTCAGCCGCTAGAAAGCACCTAAAAACACAGTTTTGTATTTCGTCCAAAATATGAGAAAAAAAGAAAATAAGTCTTTGGTATGTCGTCCAAAATATGTTAAAACGTCAAAAGTCGAGAAAGCACCTAAAAACAGTTTTATATTTCGTCCAAAATATGAGAAAAAAATTAATACTTTGGTATGTCGTCCAAAATATGTTAAAAACGTCAAAATGTCGCTAGAAATCACCTAAAAACTCAGTTTTATATTTATTCCAAAATATGAGAAAAAAAAATGAAAAAAAGTCATACTTTGGGATGTCGTCCAAAATATGTTAAACGTTCAAGTCGCTAGAAAGCACCTAAAACACAGTTTTGTACTTTGTCCAAAATATGAGAAAAAAAAAGAAAAAAAGTACTACTTTGGTATGTCGTCCAAAATGTTAAAAACGTCAAAATGTCGCTAGAAATCACCTAAAAACTCAGTTTTATATTTATTCCAAAATATGAGAAAAAAATAAAAAAAGTCATACTTTGGGATGTCGTCCAAAATATGTTCAAAATGTTGCTAGAAAGCACCTAAAAACTCAGTTTTATATTTATTCCAAAATATGAGAAAAAAAAAGGAAAAAAAGTCATACTTTGGTATGTCGTCCAAAATATGTTAAAAACGTCAAAAAGTCGCTAGAAAGCACCTAAAAACACAGTTTTGTACTTTGTCCAAAATATGAGAAAAAAAAGAAAAAAAGTACTACTTTGGTATGTCGTCCAAAATATGTTAAAAATCAAAATGTCGCTAGAAAGCACCTAAAAACACAGTTTTGTATATTGTCCAAAATATGAGAAAGAAAATGAAAAAAGTCATATGTCGTCCAAAATATGTTAAAAACGTCAAAAAGTCGCTAGAAAGCACCAAAAATCACAGTTTTGTATTTTGTCTAAAATATGAGAAAAAAAAATGAAAAAAAGTCATACTTTGGTATGTCGTCCAAAATATGTTAAAACGTCAAAAAGTCTCTAGAAATCACCTAAAAACGCAGTTTTGTATTTCGTCCAAAATATGAAAAAAAAATGAAAAAAAGTCATACTTTGGTGTGTCGTCCAAAATATGTTAAAAACATCAAAATGTCGCTAGAAAGCACCTAAAAACTGTTTTGTATTTCGTCCAAAATATGAGAAAAAAAAATGAGAAAAAATTAATACTTTGGTATGTCGTTCAAAATATGTTAAAAACGTCAAAATGTCGCTAGAAAGCACCTAAAACACAGTTTTGTACTTTGTCCAAAATATGAGAAAAAAAATGAAAAAAAGTCATACTTTGGTATGTCGTCCAAAATATGTTAAAAACGTCAAAAAGTTGCAAGAAAGCACCTAAAAACACAATTTTGTATTTCGTCCAAAATATGAGAATTTTTTTGTAAAAATAGTCATACTTTGGGATGTCGTCCAAAATATGTTAAAAATGTCAAAATGTCGCTAGAAAGCACCTAAAAACTCAGTTTTATATTTCGTCCAAAATATGAGAAAAAATGAAAAAGTCATACTTTGGTATGTCTTCAAATATGTTAAAACGTCAAAAGTCGCTAGAAAGCACCTAAAAACACAGTTTTGTATTTCGTCCAAAATTTGAGAAAAAAAAAAGAAAAAAAGTCTTTGGTATGTCGTCCAAAATATGTTAAAAACGTCAAAAAGTTGCTAGAAAGCACCTAAAAACTCAGTTTTATATTTCGTCCAAAATATGAGAAAAAAAAATGAAAAAAAAGTCATACTTTGGGATGTCGTCCAAAATATGTTAAAAATGTCAAAATGTCACTAGAAAGCACCTAAACACTCAGTTTTATATTTATTCCAAAATATGAGGAAAAAATGAAAAAAAGTCATACTTTGGGATGTCGTCCAAAATATGTTAAAAACGTCAAAAAGTCGCTAGAAAGCACCTAAAACACAGTTTTGTACTTTGTCCAAAATATGAGAAAAAAAGAAAAAGTACTACTTTGGTATGTCGTCCAAAATATGTTAAAAACGTCAAAAGTCGCTAGAAAGCACCTAAAACACAGTTTTGTACTTTGTCCAAAATATGAGAAAAAAAGAAAAAGTACTACTTTGGTATGTCGTCAAAATATGTTAAAAACGTCAAAAGTTGCTAGAAAGCACCTAAAAACACCGTTTTGTATTTCATCAAAATATGAAAAAAAAATGAAAAAAAGTCATACTTTGGTGTGTCGTCCAAAATATGTTAAAAACATCAAAATGTCGCTAGAAAGCACCTAAAAACTGTTTTGTATTTCGTCCAAATATGAGAAAAAAATGAAAAAAATTAATACTTTGGTATGTCGTCCAAATATGTTAAAAACGCCAAAAAGTCGCTAGAAAGCACCTAAAAACACAATTTTGTATTTCATTCAAAATATGAGAATTTTTTAAAATAGTCATACTTTGGGATGTCGTCCAAAATATGTTAAAAATGTCAAAATGTCAAGAAAGCACCTAAAAACTCAGTTTTATATTTCATCCAAAATATGAGAAAAAAATGAAAAAAGTCATACTTTGGTATGTCGTCCAAAATATGTTAAAAACGTCAAAAAGTCGCTAGAAAGCACCTAAAAACACAGTTTTGTATTTCGTCCAAAATATGAGAAAAAAAAAAAAGTCTTTGGTATGTCGTCCAAAATATGTTAAAAACCTCAAAAAGTTGCTAGAAAGCACCTAAAAACTCAGTTTTATATTTCATTCAAAATATGAGAAAAAAAAATGAAAAAAAGTCATATTGGTGTGTCGTCCAAAATATGTTAAAACGCCAAAATGTCGCTAGAAAGCACCTAAAAACAGTTTTGTATTCAAAATATGAGAAAAAAATGAAAAAAATGAATACTTTGGTATGTCGTCCAAAATATGTTAAAAACGCCAAAATGTCGCTACCTAAAAACACAGTTTACATTTACAAAGCTGACAACCAGCTGATCAGCTGTACTTTGATAGTGGAAGTACATTCTGCATAGTACCACTGAAACACGGCTGTGTTGTTACGGTACCAATGCTAAACACAAAGAGACGAGTCACAGTTTACTGACGATTGATCTTGAAGCCACCTATTGAAAAGATTATCTAGAACATAGTCCAAAATATGTTAAAAACGTCAAAATGTCGCTAGAAATCACCTAAAAACACAGTTTTATATTTCGTCCAAAATATGAGAATTTTTTTTTTTTAAAAGTCATACTTTGGTATGTCGTCCAAAATATGTTAAAAACGTCAAAAATTCTCTAGAAATCACCTAAAAACGCAGTTTTGTATTTCGTCCAAAATATGAAAAAAAAATGAAAAAAAGTCATACTTTGGTGTGTCGTCCAAAATATGTTAAAAACGTCAAAATGTCGCTAGAAAGCACATAAAAACTCAGTTTTATATTTCGTCCAAAATATGAGAATTTTTTTAAAATCATACTTTGGTATGTCGTCCAAAATATGTTAAAAACGTCAAAAAGTCGCTAAAAAGCACCTAAAAACACAGTTTTGTATTTCATCCAAAATATGAGAAAAAAGAAAAAAGTCATACCTTGGTATGTCGTCCAAAATATGTTAAAAACGTCAAAATGTCGCTAGAAAGCACCTAAAAACTCAGTTTTATATTTCGTCCAAAATATGAGAAAAAAAAAAGAAAAAAAGTCTTTGGTATGTCGTCCAAAATATGTTAAAAACGTCAAAAAGTTGCTAGAAAGCACCTAAAAACACAGTTTTGTATTTCGTCCAAAATATGAAAAAAAAATGAAAAAAAGTCATACTTTGGTGTGTCGTCCAAAATATGTTAAAAACGTCAAAATGTCGCTAGAAAGCACCTAAAAACAGTTTTGTATTTCGTCCAAAATATGAGAAAAAAAAATGAAAAAAAATTAATACTTTGGTATGTCGTCCAAAATATGTTAAAAACGTGAAAATGTCGCTAGAAAGCACCTAAAAACTCAGTTTTATATTTCGTCCAAAATATGAGAAAAAAAAATGAAAAAAAGTCATACTTTGGTGTGTCGTCCAAAATATGTTAAAAACGTCAAAATGTCGCTAGAAAGCACCTAAAAACACAGTTTTATATTTCGTCCAAAATATGAGAAAAAAAAAGAAAAAAAGTACTACTTTGGTATGTCGTCCAAAATATGTTAAAAACGTCAAAATGTCGCTAGAAAGCACCTAAAAACACAGTTTTGTATATTGTCCAAAATATGAGAAAAAAAAATGAAAAAAGTCATATGTCGTCCAAAATATGTTAAAAACGTCAAAAAGTCGCTAGAAAGCACCAAAATCACAGTTTTGTATTTTGTCCAAAATATGAGAAAAAAATATGAAAAAAAGTCATACTTTGGTATGTCGTCCAAAATATGTTAAAAACGTCAAAAATTTTCTAGAAATCACCTAAAAACGCAGTTTTGTATTTCGTCCAAAATATGAAAAAAAAATGAAAAAAAGTCATACTTTGGTGTGTCGTCCAAAATATGTTAAAAACGTCAAAATGTCGCGAGAAAGCACCTAAAAACAGTTTTGTATTTCGTCCAAAATATGAGAAAAAAAAATGAAAAAAAGTCATACTTTGGTATGTCGTCCAAAATACGTTAAAAACGTCAAAAAGTTGCTAGAAAGCACCTAAAAACACAGTTTTGTATTTCGTCCAAAATATGAGATTTTTTTTTAAAAAACAGTCATACTTTGGTATGTCGTCCAAAATATGTTAAAAACGTCAAAAAGTCGCTAAAAAGCACCTAAAAACACAGTTTTGTATTTCGTCCAAAATATGAGAAAAAAAGAAAATAAGTCATACTTTGGTATGTCGTCCAAAATATGTTAAAAACGTCAAAAAGTTGCTAGAAAGCACCTAAAAACACAGTTTTGTATTTTGTCCAAAATATGAGAAAAAAAAGTCATACTTTGGTATGTCGTCCAAAATATGTTAAAAACGTCAAAAAGTCGCTAGAAAGCACCTAAAAACACAGTTTTGTATATTGTCCAAAATATGTGAAAAAAAAATGAAAAAAAGTCATACTTTGGTATGTCGTCCAAAATATGATAAAGCTCTCCCCTGCGGCCCTTGGTGGCTCAGCCCGGTTTTCAATGTTCTGCCAGTTACAGGTCCAAAGATGATCCCAGAGGCCAGTTGATCCTGAAATCCACACAGGTGCAGATTGGGCCCCGAGCCACGCAGGGGCCCCAGATTCCCCCAGATTCGCAGCAGAGCTTAACCTCGGTCCCTGAACCACCCAGGGACGCTATATTCGCAGCAGAGCTTAAGGCCGGCACCCAGGAGGTGCATGAAAAATCTGGTGGCTCTACCTCAACCAGAAGTTTAAAAAAACTCTAACTGTTGTGTCAGCTGCTGACTGCACAGACGGCCTGTTCTGAATGGACAATGAAAAGGGCCCTGTATGGGCCCCTTAGCAGCGAGAGGTCTGAAATTTTGGATGAGCTCTCCCTGTGGCCTTTGGTGGCTCAGCCCGGTTTTCAAAGTTCTGCCAGTTACAGGTCCAAAGATGTTGCCATCAAGCTGTCTGAAATCCACACAGGTACAGTTCGGTCCCGAACCACCCAGGGACGCTATATTCGCAGCAGAGCTGAAGCCCGGCACCCAGGAGGTGCATGGAAAATCTGGTGGCTGTAGCTCAACCGGAAGTAAAAAAAACACCTCTAACTTTTGTCTCAGCTGCTGACTGCACAGACGGCCTGTACTGAATGGACACTGAAAAGGGCCACTGTCTGGGCCCCTTAGCAGCGAGAGGTCTGAAATTTTGGATGAGCTCTCCCCTACAGCCCTTGGTGGCTCAGCCCGGTTTTCAAAGTTCTGCCAGTTACAGGTCCAAAGATGATGCCAGAGGCCAGTTGATCCTGAAATCCACACAGATGCAGTTCGGTCCCTGAACCACCCAGGGACGCTATATTCGCAGCAGAGCTTAAGGCCGGCACCCGGGAGGTGCATGAAAAATCTGGTGGCTCTACCTCAACCAGAAGTAAAAAAAACTCTAACTGTTGTGTCAGCTGCTGACTGCACAGACGGCCTGTTCTGAATGGACAATGAAAAGGGCCACTGTATGGGCCCCTTAGCAGCGAGAGGTCTGAAATTTTGGATGAGCTCTCCCCTACGGCCCTTGGTGGCTCAGCCTGGTTTTCAAAGTTCTGCCAGTTACAGGTCCAAAGATGATCCCAGAGGCCAGTTGATCCTGAAATCCACAAAGGTGCAGTTCGGTCCCCGTACCACCCAGGGACCCCATATTCGCAGCACAGCTTTAGCTTGGCACACAGGAGGTGCATGGAAAATCTGGTGGCTCTACCTCAACCAGAAGTAAAACAAAACCTCTAACTGTTGTCTCAGCTGCTGACTGCACAGATGGCCTGTACTGAATGGACACTGAAAAGGGCCACTGTCTGGGCCCCTTAGCAGCGAGAGGTCTGAAATTTTGGATGAGCTCTCCCCTATGGCCCTTGGTGGCTCATCCCGGTTTTCAAAGTTCTGCCAGTTACAGGTCCAAAGATGATGCCAGAGGCCAGTTGATCCTGAAATCCACACAGGTGCAGTTCGGTCCCCGAACCACCCAGGGATACCAATTCAGCACAGCTTAAGCTTGGAACACAGGAGGTGCATGGAAAATCTGGTGGCTCTACCTCAACCAGAAGTAAAAAAATACCTCTAACTTTTGTCTCAGCTGCTGACTGCACAGACGGCCTGTACTGAATGGACACTGAAAAGGGCCACTGTCTGGCCCTTAGCAGCGAGAGGTCTGAAATTTTGGATGAGCTCTCCCCCTCTTGTCTCTAGCCCGGTTTTCAAAGTTCTGCCAGTTACAGGTCCAAAGATGATTCCAGAGGCCAGTTGATCCTGAAATCCACACAGGTGCAGTTCGGTCCCTGAACCACCCAGGGACGTATATTCACAGCAGAGCTTAAGGCTGGCACCCAGGAGGTGCATGAAAATCTGGTGGCTCTAGCTCAACCAGAAGTAAAAAAACACCTCTAACCTTTGTCTCAGCTGCTGACTGCACAGACGGCCTGTACTGAATGGACAATGAAAAGGGCCACTGTCTGGGCCCCTTGGCAGAGGTCTGAAATTTTGGATGAGCTCCCCTACGGCCCTTGGTGGCTCAGCCCGGTTTTCAAAGTTCTGCCAGTTACAGGTCCAAAGATGATCACAGAGGCCAGTTGATCCTGAAATCCACACAGGTGCAGTTCGGTCCCGAATCACCCAGGGATCCCAAATTCGCAGCACAGCTTAAGCTTGGCACACAGGAGGTGCATGGAAAATCTGGTGGCTCTACCTCAACCAGAAGTAAAAAAAAAACCTCTAACTTTTGTCTCAGCTGCTGACTGCACAGATGGCCTGTACTGAATGGACACTGAAAAGGGCCACTGTCTGGGCCCCTTAGCAGCGAGAGGTCTGAAATTTTGGATGAGCTCTCCCCTATGGCCCTTGGTGGCTCAGCCCGGTTTCAAAGTTCTGCCAGTTACAGGTCCAAAGATGATGCCAGAGGCCAGTTGATCCTGAAATCCACACAGGTGCAGTTCGGTCCCCGAACCACCCAGGGATACCAAATTCGCAGCACAGCTTAAGCTTTCAGGAGGAGTGCATGGAAAATCTGGTGGCTCTACCTCCAAAAAAAAAAAATACCTCTACTTTTGTCTCAGCTGCTGACTGCACAGACGGCCTGTACTGAATGGACACTGAAAGGGACCACTTCTCTCGGCCCTTAGCAGCGAGAGGTCTGAAATTTTGGATGAGCTCTCCCCTGCATTTGGCTGCTCAGCCCGGTTTTCAAAGTTCTGCCAGTTACAGGTCCAAAGATGATCCCAGAGGCCAGTTGATCCTGAAATCCACACAGGTGCAGTTCGGTCCCTGAACCACCCAGGGACGCTATATTCGCAGCAGAGCTTAAGCTCGGCACCCAGGAGGTGCATGAAAAATCTGATGGCTCTAGCTCAACCAGAAGTAAAAAAAACACCTCTAACTTTTGTCTCAGCTGCTGACTGCACAGACGGCCTGTACTGAATGGACACTGAAAAGGGCCACTGTCTGGGCCCCTTAGCAGCGAGAGTTCTGAAATTTTGGATGAGCTCTCCCTGCGGCCTTGGCTGCTCAGCCCGGTTTTCAAAGTTCTGCCAGTTACAGGTCCAAAGATGAGTCCAGAGGCCAGTTGATCCTGAAATCCACACAGGTGCAGTTCGGTCCCTGAACCACCCAGGGACGCTATATTAGCATGACTTAAGGCCGGCACCCAGGAGGTGCAAAAAATCTGGTGGCTCTACCTCAACCAGAAAAAAAAAAACCTCTAACGCTTGTCTCAGCTGCTGACTGCTCAGGCCTGTACTGAATGGACACTGAAAAGGGCCACTGTCTGGGCCCCTTGCAGCGAGAGGTCTGAAATTTTGGATGAGCTCTCCCTACGGCCCTTGGTGGCTCAGCCCGGTTTTCAAAGTTCTGCCAGTTAGAGGTCCAAAGATGATGCCAGAGTCAGTTGATCCTGAAATCCACACAGGTGCAGTTCGGTTCCAGAACCACCCAGGGACCCCATATTCGCAGCACAGTTTAAGCTTACACAGGAGGTGCATGAAAAATCTGGTGGCTCTAGCTCAACCAGAAGTAAAAAAACCTCTAACTTTTGTCTCAGCTGCTGACTGCACAGACGGCCTGTACTGAATGGACACTGAAAAGGGCCACTGTCTGGGCCCCTTAGCAGCGAGAGGTCTGAAATTTTGGATGAGCTCTCCCCTGCGGCCCTTGGCTGCTCAGCCCGGTTTTCAAAGTTCTGCCAGTTACAGGTCCAAAGATGATCCCAGAGGCCAGTTGATCCTGAAATCCACACAGGTGCAGTTCGGGCCCGAGCCACGCAGGGGCCCCAGATTCGCAGCAGAGCTTAAGCTTGCAGGAGGTGCATGAAAACCTGGTGGCTCTACCTCAACCAGAAGCAAAAAACCCCTCTAACTTTTGTCTCAGCTGCTGACTGCACAGACGGCCTGTACTGAATGGACACTGAAAAGGGCCACTGTCTGGGCCCTTAGCAGCGAGAGGTCTGACATTTTGGATGAGCTCTCCCCTACAGCCCTCGTGGCTCAGCCCGGTTTTCAAAGTTCTGCCAGTTACAGGTCCAAAGATGATGCCAGAGGCCAGTTAATCCTGAAATCCACACAGGTGCAGTTCGGTCCCCAGACACCCAGGGATCCCATATTCGCAGCACAGCTTAGGCTTGGCACACAGGAGGTGCATGAAAAATCTGGTGGCTCACTCAACCAGAAGTAAAAACACCTCTAACTTTGTCTCAGCTGCTGACTGCACAGAGGCCTGTACTGAATGGAAACTGAAAAGACTGCTCTCTGGGCCGCTTAGCAGCGAGAGGTCTGAAATTTGGGATGAGCTCTCCCTGCGGCCTTGGTGGCTGCTCAGCCCGGTTTTCAAAGTTCTGCCAGTTACAGGTCCAAAGATGATGCCAGAGGCCAGTTGATCCTGAAATCCACACAGGTGCAGTTCGGCCCGAGCCATGAAGCCGGTTAGATACAGAGCTTAAGCTCGGCACCCAGGAGGTGCATGAAAAATCTGTGGCTCTAGCTCAACCGGAAGTAAAAAAAATAATTCTTACTTTTGTCTAATTTGCTGATTGCACAGACGGCCTGTACTGAATGGACACTGAAAATGGCCACTGTCTGGGCCCCTTAGCATCGAGAGGTCTGAAATTTTGGATGAGCTCTCCCCCTTGGCCCTTGGTGGCTCAGCCCGGTTTTCAAAGTTCTGCCAGTTACAGGTCCAAAGATGATGCCAGAGGCCAATTGACCCTGAAATCCACACAGGTGCAGTTCGGTCCCTGAACCACCCAGGGATCCCATATTCGCAGCACAGCTTAAGCTTGGCACACAGGAGGTGCATGAAAAACCTGGTGGCTCTACCTCAACCAGAAGCAAAAAAAAAACCTCTAACTTTTGTCTCAGCTGCTGACTGCACAGACGGCCTGTACTGAATGGACACTGAAAAGGGCCACTGTCTGGGCCCCTTAGCAGCGAGAGGTCTGAAATTTTGGATGAGCTCTCCCCTACAGCCCTTGGTGGCTCAGCCCGGTTTTCAAAGTTCTGCCAGTTACAGGTCCAAAGATGATGCCAGAGGCCAGTTGATCCTGAAATCCACACAGGTGCAGTTCGGTCCCCGAACCACCCAGGGATCCCATATTCGCAGCACAGCTTAAGCTTGGCACACAGGAGGTGCATGAAAATCTGGTGGCTCTACCTCAACCAGAAGTAAAAACACCTCTAACCTTTGTCTCAGCTGCTGACTGCACAGACGGCCTGTACTGAATGGAAACTGAAAAGGGCCACTGTCTGGGCCCCTTAGCAGCGAGAGGTCTGAAATTTTGGATGAGCTCTCCCCTTGGCCCTTGGTGGCTCAGCCCGGTTTTCAAAGTTCTGCCAGTTACAGGTCCAAAGATGATGCCAGAGGTCAGTTGATCCTGAAATCCACACAGGTGCAGTTCGGTTCCCAAGCGACCCAGGGACCCCATATTCGCAGCACAGTTTAAACCATGTTTTGGCTAAGTGGGAGTGGGTTCGCGCCTCCTGTGTGCTGGCAAACGTGCTGCGAGGTCGGCGAACACGCGTGTGGTTTCGTCACAGACGGACCTGTAACTGGCAGAACTGAGGCGAACAACACCTGGTATAGAGGAGGCTCATCAAAATTTCAGACCTCGTATAATTCGAGACAGTGGCCCTTTCGATTTCAGTACAGGCCATCTGGCAGCGGACAAAAGTTGGAAGTGTTTACTTCTGGTTGGTACAAATCATGCACCTCATGATAGCAAGCAACAACTGCAACCGGAAACTGCCACCTGTATTGGTTTCGGGATGCAGCGTCATCTTTGGACTGGCTGGCAGAACTGAAGCGGGCCCGAGAGCTGTGAAGGAGGCTCAAGAATTTCGGACCTCTGCATGCTAAGGGGGCAGTGGTATGACCGACCGTCTGTTGATCGGCAACTGGTGAGTTTCCTTCTGGTGGGCCACCGGGTTTCATTGCCTCCTGGCTGATATGGCGCAAGCTGCCTTTCTGAAGATCCCTGGGCCAGGCCTGTGTGGATTTCAAGATCGAGCAACTCAATCTGGACCTCAACTGGCGAGCGACAGGCTGAGCAGAGGCTCATCGGACCTCTCCGATAACTGCGGCCATTTTCAGTGTCCATTCGGCTGGCTCTGTGCAATCGGCTGGGGCTAAGTAGGTATTTTTTACTTTCAGTGAAACTAGAGCCGCCGATTTTCATGCCTCACGGAATGTAAACAATATACTCAGTGCTCCGAACATTCGGCCTCTAACATCTTGATTTGCTGGCGGGGCACTGAAAACGGCTGAACAACCAAGGAGCCGCAGGGAAGAGCTGCAAATTTCAGACCTCTACAGCACTAGCGAGAGTGGCCCTTTCATTTCCACGTCCGGCTTTGAGCCGTCTGTGCAGTCAGCAGCGCTGGGACAGGACAAGTGTTTACTTCTGGTTGACTTAATGCAGATCTCATGCTCCTGATATGGCTAAGCTGTCTGAAATATGGATCCTGAGTCGAGGGGACATTTCTGTGAACTCAGTCGCTACTCATCATCTTGGATATGGCTAGCAGCTGGCTGGGCTGGCCTGAGGCTGAGAGGCTCATCAAAATGTCGAGACCTCTCGCTGCTGAGAGACCCAGACAGTGGCCCTTTCAGTGTCCATTCAGTACAGGCCGTCTGTCTATAATCAGCTGAACAAAGGATAGAGGAGACAGTAAATGCACCTCCTGATAACCAGCTAAGCTGTGCTGCGAATCAGAGGCCCCCTGTGTGGCTCGAGGACTAATTTTGCCTGTGAATTTCAGAGATCAACAGCCTCTGTGATCATCTTTGAACCTGTAACTGAAGCACGAGGCAGGCTGGCAACCAAACTCGTCAGCCTCAGACCTCAACGCTGAGGCAGACGACTTTGAGTCATTCGGTACAGGCTTCCGTCTTCCGGACAAGGTGGAGGTGTTTTTGCTACTGGTTGGTGAAGCCACCGGAGTATGGCAAACTGTGAACAACGTAATAGTCCCATGTTCGAGGAACGAGAGCAGTTTCAGGATAGTATTCCTTTGGACACAATTCGGCTGAGCCCTGAAGCCGTGAGAGCTCGTAGAATTTCAGACCTCTGCGGGGAACGGACGTCGGCCCTCGGTGTCCCTCGGTACAGACCGTCTGGCTGTGCAGCTATTGGGGTTTTTTGCTTCTGAGGCAGTGAGTGCCCGATCATATCGAGGGCAGGCAGTTTCATGGCTCTGGGGTAACTGTGAAGGCTGGCTCCGAGCTGAAGAACCGCGAAAGAAGCTCATCCAAATTTCAGGAACTCTGTGCCAAGAACTGAATGGCCCTTTCCATTGTCGAGCCGTCTCTTGTAGCTAATAAAATTGAAAGTGTTTTTCTCTGGTTGAGCTAAACCTCCAATTTTCATGCGCCTCCTGAGTGCCGACTTAAATACTGCTGCGATATAGGTGATTCGGGCAGCTACGCGTTCCGGATCGGCTGACTCTGGAAGTCATCTTTGAACCTGGCTGGCGGGCCTGACGAGCCCTGGCTCAAAGACGCCGTCATCCAGTAGACCTCGCTCTGGGATAATCAGCCCGAAATGTCCATTCAATACAAAGACGATCTCCTGATCGGCAGCTGAAACAAAAATTCAAGTATGCACACCACTTCAGTGATGAAACACAGTCCTCATGCACCTATAATGCAAACCAGCTGAACAAGATAGTATCAGTGGTTAGGGACTATATCTGATTCAGAATCAACAACCTCTGTATCATCTGGTTAACAACAGGCACGAAACCGGGATGAACCACCAAGCAGAGGCACCATCAGCTAGATATCTCTCTTCTAAGAACAGGCAAACCACTGCCTCAATCATCATCTGAAACAATCAAATCATCGTGAATCGCATGAGGTGCCACCTTCTGGTTGAGGTAAATACAAATTCACCATGCTCATGTAAACTCAAGCTGTAAGTGAGACCTAGTGAGGAGACGGAAACACTGATGGTTTCTGGTCAAGCTGGCATGGGTGTGCCGGTTTATATTTGACGAACAAAATCAGGGCTGACACCGAGCGTGAAATATCAGCTGAATCTCGTGAGGCCGCCGTCGGCCTCGTGTCGTCGTCCCCAATTAACTGGCAGACAAAGAGTTCAAGTGTTTGGGTGAAGCTAAGACCACACAGTCTCATACTCTGGTCATGCCAAGCTCTGCTGGTATCCTCAGTCCCTGATGTTCCAGAGGTGAAACATGTGGATCAACTGAAGGCACTAAATCATCTTGGATAATGAGGCATACAAGAAAAGCAGGCTGGCTGCTCAAGGCTGTGAAATCCATCAAAAGCCTGGAACCTCATCCTAAGAGCAGACAAGCTGTAATCTCATTCAGTACAGGCCGTGTGCAGTCGTAGCTAAGTGTTTTTTGTCTGGTTAGTCCCTCGGAAATTTAATGCTCCTGAATGATTGGGGACCGTTCTGCCTGTGGACCTGGATCAACTGACGTCATCATGATTACAGCTGTTGAACAAAGCCAGGATGGCTCTGAAATAGGAAGCTATCCTTCAGACCTATGTGCTAAGGCCAGACAATGTTTCGAAATGTCAGTACAGGCCATCGGAGCTAGTAAAGTTAGAAGGATTTCTATCGTTGGTGACCACCCAATTTTCCATGCGCACCTCACTTGGCTTAGCTGTGTTCAGTGAGATCTGAGTGATTCAGACAGTCAGCAGAGGCTGAGCAGGCTGTTTCAAACCCCGTGAGAAGAGCTCATCCATTTCGGGCACTGAAGGCCATAGTGACGCTGTGTATTCAAGCTCAGGCAGTCTCTCTGCAGATCAACTTCTTCTGGCTGGGTGAAGTTGCACACTCTGGTTGAGTGAAACACCATTCCACTGTACTCTAGAACATGACCATGTCTGCTGCAGAAATATATTATCCTGGTGATTGAGGCCGACTTCACTGCAATCAGATCTCAAGGATCCGGCTGATAAATATCTTTGGACCTGTAACTGACAGGCACAGCCAGGCTGGCATTACAAAATATGAAACTCATCAAATTCCAGCCTCTAAAAGCTTTCGAAAGGAGCAAGATGACACCTAGTGTCCCAGCTAATCTCCTGAGCCAAATCTGTGAATCAAGCATCAGACAAGTTAAGATCATTTTGCCACTTGGGTAAACTACAATACCGTTTTCATCCTCCTCTAGTGCCGACCTCAGCTCTGCTCCCAGTCTCCCAGATCCTGATACTGTGTCTTGATTTAAGATCGTGGCAGTCATCTTATCACTGAATATGTGTGAGAGCACGAAAAACGAGCTGAGCAAAACACGAAGAGAGCTCATCAGGCCTACCGCCTTTAAGGAGCCTTTCATTGTCCATTCAGGGCCGTCTGTGCAGTCTGGCTTATTTTAACAGTTGGGTTTTTAGGCTTCTGGTTGAGTAGAGCCACCAGGCTGCGCCTCTGGTGGCCTGCTCGCTGCGAGTGATTTCGAGGACAGTTGCTGGGTCTGGGAGGCTCTTCAGGGGCCTCAGCAAACAGACTGTCTGCGCACTGTGTGGTTCAGTGACACTCTGGGTTGGACTTCGTGATGTGGCTCAGGCTGTTCTAAGGCTGCAGAGAAGGCTTGTCATATTTTGAACATTTCTGAAACTAACCGGCTTTTTCATTTTCACCTGCGACTTTACAAACTGTGTTTCAAGTCTAACTCTAGGCGTTTTAACATGACACAGACGACATACAATTTCTCATATTTTGAATAAAAATAAAACTATGTTTTAATCTTTCTGCTGTGGAGCCACTTTGCTGTTTACAGGCGATACCAAGTATGACTTATTTTTCTTTTTCTCTGTTCTGACATCTAAGCATGTTTTTAGAGTCTTCTGGCACAACATTTCTTTTGCTATTTTGGGCGACATACCAAGCTGTAACTGCGTCTCGTACCAGACGGCTTCACAAAATGTGTTTTAGGTGCTGGCGTTTAATGTTGGGCGACCTCTGTCGACTTTCTTACATATTTTGGGCGAAATCTGAAACCGCGACATTGGCGTTTTGCTATTTTGGGCGACACACACCAAGTATGACTTTCATGTTTGAATGAAAATCTAACTAAGTTTTAGGTGATTTCTAGAAAATACGGCGTTCTATATTTTGGACGACATGCAGTAGCTTTCATGTTTTTCTCATATTTTGGACAAAATACAAAACGCTCTACAGGCACAACGTTTCTTTATTTTGGGCGACATATGACTTTCATTTTCTCATATTTTAGACAATATACAAGCTGTGTTTCATGACTAGCATATTTTGGGCGACATACCAAAGCGTACTTTTTCTTTTTCTCATATTTTGGAGCGAGCTCCAAAACTGTGTTTTTAAATTGCTCTTTGGTAGCTGCTATTTTTAACATATTTTAGACGACACACCAAAGCCATGACTTTCTCGGGCGAAGCAGATTAACTTTCTAGACAGCTCCGTTTATATATATTGCAGGCGACGTAATTTTTTCATTTTTCTTCAGTATCTTTGGAGCGAAATACTCTTTGTTTGTTTCGTTTTAACAAAGTATGACTTTTTCATTTCTGTTACTCAGACGAAACGGCTATTTCGTGCTTTCTAGCACTTTTTGACGTTTCTTTAGACGTTGCCTAGACTCCTCTCATGACGAAATATAAAGCTGAGTTTGCCCCCTGACGTTCTTGCAGGTATGACTTTTTTCTTTCTCGCTATTTGGGCGAAATACAAAACTGTGTTTCGATAACTGAAGCACGTGTTTTCGCTATTTTGGGCGACATACAAGTATGACTTTAAAAAAATTCTCATATTTTGAACGAAAATATAAACTGATTTTATGTGCTCTAGCGACGCTGTTGTTTTGGGCGACACAAAGTATTGACTTTTCGGCCCATATTACAGACGAAATAAAACTGCGTTTTGCGTGTTTGAAATTTTGACGTTTTCTAACATATTTTGGACGACAAAATGTGACTTTGAAGTTTATATTTAGGCGAAATAAAACTGTGTTCCCTAGCGACATTTGACCGTTTTAACACTGGTTATGTTGAATGTCTTTTTCAGTAGGTGGCTTCCGGAGCTCGGTAAACTTTGTGACAATCTACTGATTAACGTGTATGGCTGGCAGTCTCCGTGTTGCGGCAACAATCTCGCCGCTATCAAGCGCAACTGATCGCTGATTGTCAGCTTTAAATGTAAACTGTGTTTTTGAAACAACGTGCCGCAACGTTTTAACATATTTTGGGCGAACTATGGCATTTTTCATTTTTTCTTTATTTTGAACCGTCTATGACTTCTTTTAGGTGCTCATGACGACTGGCGTTCTTACAGACGACACCAAATATGACTTTCATTTTTTTCTCAGTAAAACCGAGGATTTTAGGTGCTTTCTAGCAACTTTGAGTTTTAACATGACGACGCCTGCTTTTTCTTTCTCATATTTTAGACAATCTAAGCTGTGTTTTCAAGTGCTCTAGCGACTTTGTGCGTTTTTAACATATTTTGGGCGACATCTCAAGAAATAAACTTTTTCATTTCTCTGGGCGAATCCAGCTCAGTTTTGGAATGCTCATGACATTCATTGTGCAACATGTTTGGGCGACATCCCAAAAGTATATTTATTTTAAAATTCTGTATTCCCCCAGACGAAAATACAAAACCAACACAGTGCTCTCACCTGTTGTCTCTTTCAGGCATTCTACAATGTATTTTTCTATTTTCTCATATTTTTGAAATAAATGTTACGAATAACTCTATGACGCATTTGATGTTTGCAGGCGACTTTTTCATTTTCGTATTTTGGGCGAAATCTAAGCGTCGTGTTGCTTTCTAGCAACTTTGTTTTTAACATATTTTGGGCGACATGGTACTCTTTTTGTATTTGGACAAAGTACAAAACTGTGTTTTGTGCTTTCTAACAACAATTTTGGACGACATAAGTAATTGCTTTTCTTTTTCTCATATTTTAGACAAAGTAAAACTATATTTGATAACTGGAAACTTTAACGTTCCTTTTTAGACGACATCCCAAAGTATGACTTTTTCATTTTTTTCCTCATATTTTGGAATAAATATAAAACTGGTATTAATTCTTTCTAGTATTGTTATTTTAACATATTTAGACGACATCTACTACTCATATTTTGGACGAGAATATAAGGCTGGCAGGTGCTTTCTAGCACAACTTTGTTTATATGTTACGGGCAGTGCCTCCTAGACTTTTTCTTTTTACTAATTGAATAAATACAAGGCTGTGTTTTTAGGCAACTTTCTAGCGACTTTGGCGTTTTCTCTTTGGAAGACATGCAAAAGTATGACTTTTTCATTTTCTCATCTTCGAGCGAGCTTTTGAGTTTTAGGTGCTTTCGCGACCTGACATTTTTAGCATATTTTGGAGCGAGCATCCCAAAGTATGACTGTTTTACGAAAATTGCTCACTGGGCAATCTGAAGTGTGTTTTTAGGCTTTGACGTTTCTTATATTTTTGGGCGACATACAAGTGTGACATTTCTCATATTTTGAACGAAAATCTGAAACTGTGCTTTCTAGACGACTGGCGTTCTTATATTTTGTTTCGCATCATTTTCTCATTTCTCATATTGGGTGAAGTACAAACAGTTTTTAGGTGCTCTAGCGACATTTTGATGTTTCTTATATTTGGGCATTTTTCATTTCATATTATCTGAACTTTCAAGGATTTTTAGGTAATTTTAACTTATGACACGGGCGACATCTGCTCTTTTTCATTTCTCATATTTTAGACAAAATGCAAAACTGTGATTTTTGGTGCTCTAGCGACTTTGGCGTTTTTAACATGTTTTTGGGCGACATATTTTTCATTTTCTTTCTCATATTTTTGGACGACGTGTTTTCAGAATTAACTTTCGTTACAACTATTTTGGGCGACATAAATATCTTTGCACACTATGTTTAGACAGAAATGCAAACTGTGTTTTCAGTCTTTCTAGCTTTATTTTGGGCGAGCATATAAGTATGACTTTTCCTTTTTTACTCATATTTTGGAATAAATGTAAGGCTGGTACAGGTAACTCTGGCAACGACTGGTATATTTTTGGACGACATCGATATGTTTTTCATTTTTTTATAAATGACCCCGGAATAAATATAAGGCAGTACGTTTTGGCGTTTTTAACGACCCAGACGACATAAAGTAACCTTTCTCTCATATTTTGGACGAGTACAGGCTGTGTTTAGGTAACTCTGGCGTACTTTGTCGTTATTCAAGTGGACTTTTCATTTTCTCGTATTTTGGACGAGCTCTAAGGCGCAGGTGCTTTTTGGTGACTATTGTTGTTTTATTTTGACTGCGAGGTCTTCTTTTTCATATTTGGAGCGATATAAACTGGGCACTGAGTGCTCGCGACTATTGGCGTTTTGCATTTTAGAGGTATTGAACGCATGCTAGTTTTTTCTGTCTTTGGTGAAATACAAACTGTGTTTTTAGGTAACTTTCTAGCGTTATTTGGCGTTTTAACCTATTTTGGGGTCATTCAAGTATGACTTTTTCATTTTTCTCATATTTTGGACATCTAAGGCTGTGTTTTCAGTGCCTCTTGTTGACATTGTTTTTAGACGACATCCCCAAAGTATGACTTATTTTAAAAATTCTCATATTTTGAATAAGCTCTAGTTACAGGCGACATACAAAGTATGACTTTCTTTTCTCATATGTTGGGCAATATAAGAGCTGAGAGTTTTTATGTGCTTTCTAGCAGCATACCAAAGCATGACTTTTTCATTTTTACTCATATTGGAGAAATAGGTACTCTGTTTTGGCGTTACAGCATATTTCGGGCATTTACTCTAAGTAATGCCCTTTTTCTCCTCTTCGACAGTAAAACTATACTTTAGATACTCTGGTGCTTCAAACGCCTGCTATCGTTTTGACGAGCATACCAAAGTATTAATTTTTCTCATTTTTCTCATATTTTGGACGAAATACAAAACGATTTTTAAGTCGCTCGCGACATTCGATGTTTCGCCTCTTGGGCATTTAAATATAACATTTTTATATTTGAGCGTCTAAACTGCGTTTTCGTGATTTCTAGAACGTTTTCTTATATTTTGGGCGACATACCAAAGTATGACTTTCATATTTTGGGCAGTAAAACTGCGTTTTTAAGTGAATTTCTAGAGACTTTGACATTTTAATACATATTTTGGGCGACATACTGAAATAATGACTTTTTCATTTCTCATATTTACGGAGCAAAATACAAAACTGTGATTTTAATTAACTTTCTAACGACTGGCGTTTTCTTTTTATATTCGGAGCGACATGATTTTCTTCTCCTCAGCGAACAATACATTTATGTTTTCTCACAGCGACACGACGTTTTAACATATTTTGAACGACATGCCAAGTAATGCTTTTCTTTTTTTCTCGTATTTTGGACAAGTACAAAACTGTGGTGTGTTTTAACCTCTTTTTCATGTTTGGAATAAATAACAAAACTGTTTTTAGGTATCTAGCGACATTTATTTTGGGCGACATCCTATGACTTTTTCATTTTTCTCGCTTTAGATAATAGTAAAACTGAGTTTTAGGCATTTATTTGTTGTTTTTAACATATTTCAGACTGTGTTCTAGATGTCTTTCAATAGGTAAGCTTCAGGCCTCAGTCGTCGGTAAACAGCCAACTGCGTCTTTATGATTTAGCAGCGTAACAACACAGCCGTGTTTCGATGGTGCTGATAAGTAAGTCTATATATCAAGGCACAGCTGATCGCGGTTGTCGGCTTTTGTAATGTAAAACTTTGTGTTTTTAAGTAGCATTTTCATTTTGGCGTTCTTATGTTATCTGAAATATGTTTTTCATTTTTCTCATATTTTAGACCAATATAAGGCTGAGGGTTTTTAAACTCTAGCGACATTGCTATTTGAAACGACATACCAAAGTAGTACTTTTTCTTTTTTCTCATATTTTGGACAGAAATGCAAGGCTGTGTTTAGGTGCTTTCTGGACTGTTTCTTATATTACAGACATTATCAAAATATGACTTCCTCTTTTTCTCATATTTTGGAGACAAATATAAAGGCTGAGTTTTTAATTGTTTTGACGTTTTAATATTTTGGACGACATATAAAAGTAAAAAATTCTCGCAGGCGAAATATAAAACTGTGTTTTTAGGTGGCACATAACGACATTTTATTTTAACATATTTGAACTATATTCTAGATCTTTCAATGGGTGAATCAATCGTCGGTAAATGACAAAGTCTCTTTAATTAGCGTGTTGCACAACCCGGCCGTGTTTCAGTGTTCGTCGTCGTCCTCGAAGCAAGCTTCGATCGGCTGGTTGTCGGCTTTTTGTAAATGTAACTGTGTTTTTAGGCTGGCGACATTTTGGCGTTTTAACATATTTTGGACTATGTTCTAGACGTAATCTTTCGTGAGTGGCTTCAAGGTATCAATGGGTCAGTAATGTGACTGTCTCTTTGTGTTTGGCGTGTTGCAGCCTGCTGGCACCTGGCAGGTGTTTCGACTCTTGCTTTCCCTCGAAGTGCAGCGATCGGGCTAGTTGTCCTTGTAAGTAACAAACTGTCTTTTAGGCTGCATTTTTTTGACTGAAGCGTTTTGTTTTATGTTTTGGGCGTTATCTGAGCCCACCTCTTTCTGGGCCAATCTGAAGCTGTTTTTAGGCTTTCACTGTTATTCAACGTTCTTATATTCTGGGCATTTACCTAAAGTGACACTATTTTCGTATTACAGACTGACTAAGGCTATTTTCAGGTAACTCGCGGCTTTTGACGTTTTTAACGTATTTTAGTGACATACCAAAGCTTATTTTCTTTTTCTCGCCAAAATACAAACTGTTTTAGGCCGTTTTTAGCATATTTTGGGCGATCATGCCAATGTATGACTTTTTCATTTTTCTCATATTTGGGCGAAATATAAAACTGTGTTACAGGTTGCTCTAGCATTTTTGACCTGACATTTTAACATATTTTGGACGACATCCAGCTATCTGTTACAAAAAGAATATAATATTTTGAGCCAATCCTGATTGTGTTTTTAGGTGCTTTCATCTTTGGCATTTTGCCTGTACAGGCGACATCTCTTTTTCATTTTCTCAGCATGTTAACGAAATATAAAGCAATTTATAACCTCTTCTTATATTTGACAGTAATACTTTTTCTCATATTTGAGCGAAATATAAAACTGGCTTTCTAGCATTTTTGACTGTTTTGATTTTAACATATTTTAGACGACACACATATGTGACTTTTTCATTTTCACTGTTTGGGCCAGCTCCCTAAAACTGTTGAAACAAATTTCTAAGGAATTTTGGCGTTTTCTTTACAGGCGAGCATGCAAAAAGTATGACACAAAAAAAAATTCTCGTATTTTGAATGAAATAAAACTGTGTTTGATGTTTCTTGCGCTGCGTTTGCTGCGGACCATTCTGTTGGCTTCAGGCATCAATCGTCGGTAAACGTATTTCATCTCTTTGTGTTTAGCGTGTTTCCGTAATGTTTCAATGGTGTTCGTGCGATCAAGCTGATCAACTGATTGTCGGCTTAAATGAAGCTGTGTTTTTTTATTGGCGACGACACCCGGCGTTTTTAACTGCTATTTTGGGCAGCATACCAAAGTATTCATTATCATTTCCCTATAACTGAACGAAATCTATTGTTTTTGGGTGCTTTCTAGCGACATTTTGGCGTTTTTAACATATTTTGGGCGACCTAAGCTGACCTCATTTCTCTTCGATTTTAGTGCTCTAGCCACGGAGTTAACATATTTTGGACATTATCTGCTCTTTTTCTCATATTTGAATGACTAAGGCTGCTATTTTCGACATCCGCGACACGGCGTTTTTAACAGACGACCACCAAGTATGACTTTTTCATTTCTCATATTTTGAGCAATCATCACAGTCTTTAACGACATTTATTACAATGCAGACGACATCTAGTATGACTATTTTAAAAAATTCTCATAATCCCTAAAATTGTGTTTTAGGTACTCATGACTGTTCATATTTTTGAACTGACTCTCCTGAAATGGCCTATATTTTTCTCATATTTGGACGAGAAATACAAAATATTTTTAATTAACTCTAACGACATTTTGATGTTTTTAACATATTTGACATTTTAATATGACTTTTTTCATTTTCATATTTTGTGGCTTGATGTTTTGTGCTTTCTGCTGGCTTTGGGCCTGTATTTTGAACGTTATACTAGTATTGCTTTTCTTTTTTCGTATTTTGGACGAAATACAAGGCTTGTGTTTAGGTATCTAACGACGTTTTAACATATTTTAGACGTTATCTGAAATGATACTTTTTCTTTTTCTCGCGGACGAAACCACAAAACTGTGTTTAGAGTGCTATGACTGGCGTTTTAACTATTTTAGACATTTTAATCTGAAACTTTTTTCATTTCCTCATATTTGGAATGTTGAAGTGCTTTCTAGTGACATTTTGACATTTTATTTTGGGCGACATCTGAAAAGTATGACATTTCTCATATTTTAGACGAAATAAACGGTACAGAGTGCTGACGTTTGTATGTTTCAGACGACCTTGCTCTACTTTCTCAAATTACAGACCTCTAAGGCTTTGTGAATAGGTAACTCTGCTGCTGTTGAACGTAAAAGTATGACTTTTTCATTTTTCTTTGGGCCAAACATTAACTTTCTAGCGACATTTATTTCATTTTAACATATTTTGAGCGACGAAGCGAGCTATTTTTACAAAAGTATAATATTTGGACGAAATACAAGAGTAATGTTTTTGGTACTCTCTGGCTTTAACGTTCTTATATTTTGGGCAGGCATACCAAAGAAACAATGACTTTTTCATTTTTCTCATATTTCGGACAAGCGAGTGCTCTGGAAGCACGGCGTTTTTAATATTTGAGCGACGCCTGCAAAGTATTAATTTTTCTCATTTTTCTCTGTTACAGACCGAGATACAAACGATTTTTAGGTAGCATTTGATGTTTTTGTATATTTTGGACGACACGCAAACTGCTGTTTCATATTTTGGACGAAATACAAAACTAAATGTTTCGAGCACGGCGTTCTTATATTTTTGAATGAGCATACCAAAGTATGACTTTTTCATTTTTCTCATATTTTGGGCAAATACAGGCTGTGATTTTTGGTGCTCAGCAGCGTTTTTAACTGTTTTGGGCGACATACTGTTTTTCATTTTCTTCTCATATTTTAGACAGCCACCAGGTGCTTTCAGGCATTTTGGCGTTTTAACACGGGCGACATACCAAGTATTGCTTTTTTCTTTCTGTTTTGGACAGAAGTACAAGGCTGTGTTTTTAGTGCTTTCTAACTTTTTGACGTTTTCTTGCTTGGACGACGCTACAAAAAAGCAATATGGCT
>NC_061493.1:25466127-25468064 GCF_022539355.2 Hippoglossus stenolepis | reverse complement strand
CTATCTATCTATCTATCTATCTATCTATCCTTCTATCTATCTATCTATCCTTCTATCTATCTATCTATCCTGTTATCTATCTCTATCCTTCATCTATCCTTCTATCCTTTTATCCTTCTATCTATCCTTCTATCTATCCTTCAACTTTTATCTATCTATCTATCCTTCTATCTATCCTTGATCCTTTTATCTATCCTTCATCTATCCTTCATCCTTTTATCTATCTATCTATCCTTCATCGATCCTTTATCCTTCTATCTATCTATCTATCTATCTATCTATCTATCTATCTATCTATCTATCTATCTATCTATCTATCTATCTATCTATCTATCTATCTATCTATCTATCTATCTATCTATCTATCTATCTATCTATCTGTCCTTCTATCTCCCATGGGTCCATGGGTCCTGGAGCTCACTGACCCAGGCAGTGGAGGTGGTGCATGGGTCCTGGAGCTCACTGACCCAGGCAGTGGAGGTGGTGCATGGGTCCATGGGTCCATGGGTCCTGGAGCTCACTGACCCAGGCAGTGGAGGTGGTGCATGGGTCCTGGAGCTCACTGACCCAGGCAGTGGAGGTGGTGCATGGGTCCATGGGTCCATGGGTCCATGGGTCCTGGAGCTCACTGACTCAGGCAGTGGAGGGCATGGGTCCATGGGTCCATGGGTCCTGGAGCTCACTGACCCAGGCAGTGGAGGTGGTGCATGGGTCCATGGGTCCATGGGTCCATGGGTCCTGGAGCTCACTGACTCAGGCAGTGGAGGTGAAGCACTGGTCCTGGAGCTCACTGACTCAGGCAGTGGAGGTGGTGCATGGGTCCATGGGTCCATGGGTCCATGGGTCCTGGAGCTCACTGACCCAGGCAGTGGAGGTGGTGCATGGGTCCTGGAGCTCACTGACCCAGGCAGTGGAGGTGGTGCATGGGACTAAGTGTCAGGCAGTGAGGTGCATGGGTCCATGGGTCCATTCGGGTGTGCAGCTCACTGAAGGCAGTCAAGGTGGTGGCGATGGGTCAATGGGGTCAGGTCCATGCTCCTGTGCAGATGAGTGGTCCAGGCAGTGGAGGTGAAGCACTGGTCCTGGAGCTCACTGACTCAGGCAGTGGAGGTGAAGCACTGGCCCTGGAGCTCACTGACACAGGCAGATGAGGTGAAGCACTGGTCCTGGAGCTCACTGTGCACCACTGTGTGTGTGTGTGTGTGTGTGTGTGTGTGTGTGTGTGTGTGTGTGTGTGTGTGTGTGTGTGTGTGTGTGTGTGTGTGTGTGTGTGTGTGTGTGTGTGTGTGTGTGGTCTGGCCCGGCCCGTGTTTCAGCACCCAGAAATCCTAAAATCCCACAAGGGGATACAGGAGCTCCTGCTGGGGGTGAAGAAATCATAAAATCCCACACGGACCTCCTGGGGCCCAGGGCTGGCGCTCCAGAAGCTCCTGCTGGGGATGGAGAACTTAGTGCAATTTCATGAAATAGGTGAAATGAATGGAGACACTCTGTCTAATTTCATGAAATAGACCAACTGGATGGTAGACACTCTGTCTAATTTCATTAAAACGGGCCAATTTGATGAAAAACAGGCAAAAGAGAGGATCGAGAAAATAGACATGCCGATCGTTGCGATGTCCAGGTTTCACCCCCCTGACAGAAAACACTCTGCACGATTACAGAAACCTGGTTTCGGTGACACAAATTTCAGGAAAAAGGTAAAAATTAATGCTCTGTCTAATTTCATTAAAACGGGCCAATTTGATGAAAAACAGGCAAAAGAGAGGATCGAGAAAATAGACATGCCGATCGTTGCGATGTCCAGGTTTCACCCCCCTTGACAGAAAACACTCTGCACGATTACAGAAACCTGGTTTTCGGTGACACAAATTTCAGGAAAAAGGTAAAAATTAATGCTGACACTCTGTCTAATTTCATTAAAACGGGCCAATTTG
>NC_061493.1:25453627-25456127 GCF_022539355.2 Hippoglossus stenolepis | reverse complement strand
GTCTTTCAGATCAGGGAAATATTTCCAAGTGTCAGACTAGAAGGACTGTGGTGGGTTAATTTGTATTTAATTCCCTGGTGAGGAAATAAACCATCAGACTGAGAGATCAATTCAATGATATCAAAGTATTTAATTAATGGTCGAGAAACAATTTACAGAGAATATAAATCTGTAAATTGACATAACAGGACAGTTAGATTCAATACATTTCCATGACAAGGACCACCTCCATCTATCTATCTATCTATCTATCTATCTATCTATCTATCTATCTATCTATCTATCTATCTATCTATCTATCTATCTATCTATCTATCTATCTATCTATCTATCTATCTATCTATCTATCTCTATCCTTCTATCTATCCTTCTATCCTTTTATCCTTCTATCTATCCTTCTATCTATCCTTCAATCCTTTTATCTATCTATCTATCCTTCTATCTATCCTTCGATCCTTTTATCTATCCTTCTATCTATCCTTCGATCCTTTTATCTATCTATCTATCCTTCTATCTATCCTTTTATCCTTCTATCTATCTATCTATCTATCTATCTATCTATCTATCTATCTATCTATCTATCTATCTATCTATCTATCTATCTATCTATCTATCTATCTATCTATCTATCTATCTATCTATCTATCTATCTATCTATCTGTCCTTCTATCTCCCATGGGTCCATGGGTCCTGGAGCTCACTGACTCAGGCAGTGGAGGTGGTCCGTGGGTCCATGGGTCCTGGAGCTCACTGACCCAGGCAGTGGAGGTGGTCCGTGGGTCCATGGGTCCTGGAGCTCACTGACCCAGGCAGTGGAGGTGAAGCACTGGTCCTGGAGCTCACTGACTCAGGTAGTGGAGGTGGTCCGTGGGTCCTGGAGCTCACTGACCAAGGCAGTGGAGGTGGTCCATGGGTCCATGGGTCCTGGAGCTCACTGACTCAGGCAGTGGAGGTGGTCCATGGGTCCTGGAGCTCACTGACCCAGGCAGTGGAGGTGGTGCACTGGTCCTGGAGCTCACTGACTCAGGCAGTGGAGGTGGTCCGTGGGTCCTGGAGCTCACTAACTCAGGCAGTGGAGGTGGTGCACTGGTCCTGGAGCTCACTGACTCAGGCAGCAGATGAGTGAAATTTGACCAAGTGTCAGATCAGTGAAATATTTCCAAGTGTCAGATGGGTGAACATATTCAAAGTGGTGTGTCAGATCAGTGAAAATATTCAAAGTGGTGTGTCAGATCAGAGAAAATATTCAAAGTGGTGTGTCAGATCAGTGAATGTCTTCCCAGTGTCAGATGAGTGAAATATATTTCCAAGTGGGCCTGTGGAGGTGCTGCTCTGATCCTGGAGCTCACCTCACTGACTACTCACGCTCGCTCGCTGCTCGCTCGCTCGCGCACACCTCTCACGCTGCTCCGTCCTCCAGCAGGGAGCAGAATATTACTCAGTGTGTGTTTCTGGACCGTGTTTCAGCACCGTGGGCCCGGAGAGCGAAGCCTGCCTGCCCACCTCTCACGCTTCTCCGTCCTCCAGCGGAGAGCAGGGACTTACTCAGTGTGTGTGTGTGTGTGTGTGTGTGTGTGTGTGTGTGTGTGTGTGTGTGTGTGTGTGTGTGTGTGTGTGTGTGTGTGTGTGTGTGTGTGTGTGTGTGTGTGTCTGGCCCGGCCCATGTTTCAGCACCCAGAAATCCTAAAATCCCACAAGGGGATACAGGAGCTCCTGCTGGGGGTGAAGAAATCATAAAATCCCACACGGACCTCCTGGGGCCCAGGGCTGGGGCTCCAGAAGCTCCTGCTGGGGATGGAGAACTTAGTGCAATTTCATGAAATAGGTGAAATGAATGGAGACACTCTGTCTAATTTCATGAAATAGACCAACTGGATGGTAGACACTCTGTCTAATTTCTAAAACGGCCATTGATGAAAAACAGGCAAAAGAGGGATCGAGAAAATAGACATGCCGATCGTTAGATGTCCGGTTTCACCCCCTTGACAGAAAACACTCACGATTACAGAAACCTGGTTTCGTGACACAAATTCAGGAAAAAGGCAAAATTAATGCTGACACTCTGTCTAATTTCATGAAATAGACCAACTGGATGGTAGACACTCTGTCTAATTTCATTAAAACGCCAATTTATTGAAAACAGGCAAAAGAGAGGATCGAAAATAGACATGCCGATCGCTATGATGTCCAGGTTTCACCCCTGACAGAAAACACCCGCACGATTACAGAAACCTGGTTTTCGGTGACACAAATTTCAGGAAAAAGGCAAAATTAATGCTGACACTCTGTCTAATTTCATGAAATAGACCAACTGGATGGTAGACACTCTGTCTAATTTCATTAAAACGGGCCAATTTGATGAAAAACAGGCAAAAGAGAGGATCGAGAAATAGACATGCCGATCGTTGCGATGTCCAGGTTTCACCCCCCTTGACAGAAAACACTCCGCACGATTACAGAAACCTGGTTTTCGGTGACACAAATTTCAGGAAAAAGGCAA
>NC_061493.1:25451305-25453527 GCF_022539355.2 Hippoglossus stenolepis | reverse complement strand
ACCTGACATCGCAACGATCGGCATGTCTATTTTCTCGATCCTCTTTTGCCTGTTTTTCATCAAATTGGCCCGTTTAATGAAATTAGACGAGTGTCTACCATCCAGTTGGTCTATTTCATGAAATTAGACAGAGTTCAGCATTAATTTTGCCTTTTTCCTGAATTTGTGTCACCGAAAACCAGGTTTCTGTAATCGTGCGGAGTGTTTTCTGTCAAGGGGGTGAAACCTGGACATCGCAACGATCGGCATGTCTATTTTCTCGATCCTCTCTTTTGCCTGTTTTTCATCAAATTGGCCCGTTTTAATGAAATTAGACAGAGTGTCTACCATCCAGTTGGTCTATTTCATGAAATTAGACAGAGTGTCAGCATTAATTTTGCCTTTTTCCTGAAATTTGTGTCACCGAAAACCAGGTTTCTGTAATCGTGCGGAGTGTTTTCTGTCAAGGGGGGTGAAACCTGGACATCGCAACGATCGGCATGTCTATTTTCTCGATCCTCTCTTTTGCCTGTTTTTCATCAAATTGGCCCGTTTTAATGAAATTAGACAGAGTGTCTACCATCCAGTTGGTCTATTTCATGAAATTAGACAGAGTGTCTCCATTCATTTCACCTATTTCATGAAATTGCACTAAGTTCTCCATCCCCAGCAGGAGCTTCTGGAGCCCCAGCCCTGGGCCCCAGGAGGTCCGTGTGGGATTTTATGATTTCTTCACCCCCAGCAGGAGCTCCTGTATCCCCTTGTGGGATTTTAGGATTTCTGGGTGCTGAAACATGGGCCGGGCAGACCACACACACACACACACACACACACACACACACACACACACACACACACACACACACACACACACACACACACACACACACACACACACACACACACACACACACACACTGAGTAAGTCCCTGCTCTCCGCTGGAGGACGGAGAAGCGTGAGAGGTGGGCAGGCAGGCTTCGCTCTCCGGGCCCACGGTGCTGAAACACGGTCCAGAAACACACACTGAGTAATATTCTGCTCCCTGCTGGAGGACGGAGCAGCGTGAGAGGTGTGCGCGAGCGAGCGAGCGAGCGAGCGAGCGTGAGTAGTCAGTGAGGTGAGCTCCAGGATCAGAGCAGCACCTCCACAGGCCCACTTGGAAATATATTTCACTCATCTGACACTGGGAAGACATTCACTGATCTGACACACCACTTTGAATATTTTCTCTGATCTGACACACCACTTTGAATATTTTCACTGATCTGACACACCACTTTGAATATGTTCACCCATCTGACACTTGGAAATATTTCACTGATCTGACACTTGGTCAAATTTCACTCATCTGCTGCCTGAGTCAGTGAGCTCCAGGACCAGTGCACCACCTCCACTCTGAGTTAGTGAGCTCCAGGACCCACGGACCACCTCCACTGCCTGAGTCAGTGAGCTCCAGGACCAGTGCACCACCTCCACTGCCTGGGTCAGTGAGCTCCAGGACCCATGGACCACCTCCACTGCCTGAGTCAGTGAGCTCCAGGACCCATGGACCCATGGACCACCTCCACTGCCTTGGTCAGTGAGCTCCAGGACCCACGGACCACCTCCACTACCTGAGTCAGTGAGCTCCAGGACCAGTGCTTCACCTCCACTGCCTGGGTCAGTGAGCTCCAGGACCCATGGACCCACGGACCACCTCCACTGCCTGAGTCAGTGAGCTCCAGGACCAACGCACCACCTCCACTGCCTGGGTCAGTGAGCTCCAGGACCCATGGACCCATGGGAGATAGAAGGACAGATAGATAGATAGATAGATAGATAGATAGATAGATAGATAGATAGATAGATAGATAGATAGATAGATAGATAGATAGATAGATAGATAGATAGATAGATAGATAGATAGATAGATAGATAGATAGATAGAAGGATAAAAGGATCGATAGAAGGATAGATAGATAGATAAAAGGATCAGGATAGATAGAAGGATAGATAAAAGGATCGAAGGATAGATAGAAGGATAGATAGATAGATAAAAGGATTGAAGGATAGATAGAAGGATAGATAGAAGGATAAAAGGATAGAAGGATAGATAGAAGGATAGAGAGATAGATAACAGGATAGATAGATAGATAGAAGGATAGATAGATAGATAGAAGGATAAATAGATAGATAGAAGGATAGATAGATAGATAGATAGATAGATAGATAGATAGATAGATAGATAGATAGATAGATAGAT
>NC_061493.1:25450310-25451205 GCF_022539355.2 Hippoglossus stenolepis | reverse complement strand
ATTCCACAGGTTCAGTGAGACAGAGATTAGTTGAAACTCACCTATGAAGGAGATAAACAAAGAGTGAAGCAACATGTCTTAGTCTTCGTAGTTGAAGCCAAACAGATGATCAATGTTCTTCCACTGCAGTAGAATGAAACAACTCAGCAGCCTCTCTGCTGCACAGTCGCCTCAACATCAAGCTGATTGTGCTTTTACTTCCTCCAACATCTGCACTGGACACTCCAACAATCTCATTGGTCGAGTTGGACTTCAGTGGCTGGGCCAGTCTTTATTCTGTTAGTGTTTGGTCTTTATAACAGAAGTTACAGAAAGTAGCTGAGATGATTTAAAGCGTCCGTCACTTTAAACAGTTTGCCAACACAACAAGAACCTGTTTTAAACTCCTAAAGTAGCAACGACAGTTTTTCATCATAGTTAAACTTTATTCTTCTGATAAAGAAAAAAAAGCTCAGTGTCACTTTTATGCTTAACATGAACCAACAGAGTAGATTTGATTTCACCTGGTTTAAAGACATTTAGTGACGAGTAAAAGGATCTAAGTTCTAGACTCACACAAAGTTTGAAGGTCTTTGAGACCAAAACTCCACATGTGACAAACCTTCTGTCATAATCACTGGACTTCAGTGTAATTTTACTATAAACATGTTCAACAAAACCATGAAATTGATGTTTTTTAGAAAAATAATGATCCAAACTCAACATGTAAACTGAAGATGAAAGGACCCAGCATTGAACCCTGTGGTACACCACACATTTAAGAAATATCCTACAGAACCTGATGATTGTCAGAATTTGTTTTATTGTGAAACAAACGTCATCACAAACCACTGAGGTTTAACAGTGAGTGACTCCCTCTAGTGGATGATGAGGAGTATTGTCTTTGCTCCACAGG
>NC_061493.1:25437371-25450210 GCF_022539355.2 Hippoglossus stenolepis | reverse complement strand
GGGGCGCTGCTGATCACTAAGTGCTCCACAGTCAGTGTTGGTTCATATTTTGCATGTTGTCTTTTATTTGATGCATCGTCCAGGTGCTTTGTCACTGACGTGGATTTGCTGCTCATGTGAATCCTCATACAGTTTTTCATCAGCAGCTGTAACCACGATGACTCTGATGAAACCGGAATGATCAGAATCCATCTGATATGAAGCGGTGGTTTGAATCCCACTTCCCTCCTCTTTGGAGACGAGGCAGATCTGTGTGCTCAGGTTTTTGTACAGCCTCTTCTACACTTTGTATCACTGTGTGTAGAGCACAGTAGTACAGAGCGCTGTCTGCCAGGGTTAGGTTGCTGATGGTCATTTCAGTTGATGATCTGGTTGTTTTGGATTCGTATCGTTTATCAGGATTATGTTGATGATCACTAAAATACCCTAATCCTTTGTAGAGAAGAAGCTGAGGAGCCTGAAGGTCAGAATCATGTCTGTACCAGTAAAGTAAAACATAATCATCTGTTGTCTCATAGTCACATGTGAGTGTGACAGGTTGTCCTTCTCTTCTACTGACTTCATTTTTTAGAGGATAGATTTTGTCTGCAGCTGTTAGTCCTGAAACAGAAGAGAGAGTGAAGGAGACCAACATTGTTCATGAGGTTGAGACCAAAAGACAGTTTTACAGAAACTGCTCCACTGGAGCTGAGGTCCAAACTACATCACACAGGACGTCATGACAAAGATCATTATGGGATTGAAACAGGCAAATATCATCTATTCCACAGGTTCAGTGAGACAGAGATTAGTTGTAAAACTCACCTATGAAGGGAGATAAAAACAAAAAGAGGTGAAGCAACATGTCTTAGTCTTCGTAGTTGAAGCCAAACAGATGATCAATGTTCTTCCACTGCAGTAGAATGAAACAACTCAGCAGCCTCTCTGCTGCACAGTCGTCCTCAACATCAAGCTGATTGTGCTTTTACTTCCTCCAACATCTCTGCACTGGACACTCCAACAATCTCATTGGTCGAGTTGGACTTCAGTGGGCGGGGCCAGCTAATCACCTGTTACTGCTGTGAAAACGATTCGTACGTGGAGACGACTCGAGCTTCAGGGAAACCGATGAAACTGCGACAGTAGAGTTCAGTATTATACGTCTTGTGATTTGTCCAATTGTGGTTTTGAACCAGTTTCAACTTTAAAGATAAAACAGCAGAGACGGGACAATATTGGTCGATGCCTCAAGTATAAAAACACATGACACAGTGAACATGACACAGCATCTCGTCATCTTTGAGACTTTCTGTTATTTTATATAGAAAATAATCTGCTGGTCATTCGTCTGTTTAATCATCACAACAAAGAATCTGGACTGGATCATAAGAAACACTGAGGTTGTGCAGTGAGTGACTCCCTCTAGTGGAGGGTGAGGACTTTTGTGTTTGTCTTGAAAGTATCTTATGCCATAATTACTGGACATTTTCAGAAAAGATATAAAACTTCATGTTGTTCTAAGGAATTAAAAAGATCCAAATTCGACAAGAAAATAGAAAATGAGATGACCCAGGATTGAACCCTGTGGTGCACCACAAGAAACCGTGAGAAACCAACAGAGAATTAGATTTTACAAACTTACAAATAAAATAAAACATCAATTAAAAATACCTCATTATCACAACTGGTGTTGTCTGACTCCCTCTGGTGGATGATGAGGAGTATTGTCTTTGCTCCACAGGTTTTTGTACAGAGTTGTGTAGTTTCCTGTCGCTGTGGGCTGCAGAGCACAGTAGTACACAGCAGAGTCTGACAGCTGCAGCTTCTGGATCTTCAGAGGAAATGAGGTCTGGTTGACAGCAGCATCCGTTCTTCTGTCCCTCTGTCTTTCTGCTGGATTATCTGCTTGTGTTGAGAAGCGTCGCAGGAGAAGCTTTGGGAAATCGTTGACTTGTTGTTTGTACCAGAGCAGAGTTGGAGTTGGATCATTGGTCTGAAAAGTACAACCCAGTGTGAGAGTCTCTCCTTCAGCAGCAGTGACGCCTCCGGTCGGCTGCATCACTCTGTCGTCTCCATCACACTCTGAGGAAGAACACAACATGTAGAGGAAGAGACAAATCAAGAAAGAGGATTTCTGACTGACACCAGATCAGTAACATGTTCAACTGCTTTACGAGGAATCATGTTGTGTTTTCTTTCTTACTAAAGACCAGAGCAGCAAGAATCATCCAGAGCCGATGTTCCATCTCCACAACAAGGTTTAACTCAACAGGAGAAACTCGCTGAGGTTCAACCTTCAGTCTGACACGTGTTCTCCTCACAGCAGCAGCTATCACGCACACCTACTGAGTTATATCGCCCTCTAGTGGAGGTAAGAAGCTGAGGTGAGCAGTGAGGAGAGGAGGCTTCTGGCAGCTGGAGTTTTTGTACAGAGTTGTGTAGTTTCCTGTCACTGTGGGCTTCACAGCACAGTAGTACACAGCAGAGTCTGTCACTGCAGCAGAGGAGATGATCATTTGGATTTGGTTCTGCTCCACTTTAATGCTCAGTCCAGAGGTTGGAGCAGCTACTTGTCCTGAAGCAGAATGTGAGAGGAGGAACTCTGGTGCTTGTCCTGGATACTGTCGATACCAGAAGAAATAATCCGCTTGGTTCACTTTGGTGTAGTTATAGGACAGAGTAACAGTGCTGCCTTCTGCACTGAACTCTTCATTGTTGACCGATCTGAGTTCTTCACGGCTGATTGCTAAAGGAACAAAGTAACTCTGTTATTTTAGGATTCAAAGACAATTCACACTCTGCAGTTTTAGGAATTGAACCTTTTTGTGCTGTATAATGTAACAAACCTGTTAGAGTGGAGAGAAGCAGTAGAGAAGATAGAGACTGATGCAGTGAGAGCATGTTGAATCCAGGTAGTGTTGGTGCTTTGTAGATTGAACTGTGCTGAATATGGAAGCTCCTCTCTCTTCTATAGTTCAGTAGCAGCTCAGCTCCTCCCTGAATCTCTCCGTCTCCTCTTAGATCTGGACTTTCTCTTCCTCCACACTGGTAGCAACAGTTGGTTCAAGCTGCAGCTGGGATTTGTATTTGAGGGATCTTGTTAAACCTGAACTTCAACAAAGGTAACTGAGGTGGTAAAAAGATGGATCCCCTCTTTAAGGTTTGGAAACATGACATGATCATGTTTTATAAACCTAATGATGAGCGGAAATCATTGCATCACTACTACCAACGTCAACTGGTGAGGAAAGAGAGTCTGATCAAATACTAGATGGTAAACATCAGAGGCCAGAACAGAGAGATTTAAATTCAGCTGCTTTCATCAGTTACACAGACAGAAAAAGGATCTAAGTTCTAGACTCACACAAAGTTTGAAGGTCTTTGAGACCAAAACTCCACATGTGACAAACCTTCTGTCATAATCACTGGACTTCAGTGTAATTTTACTATAAACATGTTCAACAAAACCATGAAATTGATGTTTTTTAGACAAATAATGATCCAAACTCAACATGTAAACTGAAGAAGAGAGGACCCAGCATTGAACCCTGTGGTACACCACACATTTAAGAAATATCCTACAGAACCTGATGATTGTCAGAATTTGTTTTATTGTGAAACAAACGTCATCACAAACCACTGAGGTTTAACAGTGAGTGACTCCCTCTGGTGGATGATGAGGAGTATTGTCTTTGCTCCACAGGTTTTTGTACAGAGTTGTGTAGTTTCCTGTCACTGTGGGCTGCAGAGCACAGTAGTACACAGCAGAGTCTGTCACTGCAGCAGAGGAGATCTGCAGTTTGACTCGTTTCTCAGTTTGGTTGATGTGAGCAGAGAAATCAGACAGAGTTGGATGAATGGATCCGTCCTCTGTGATGTAGAGCAGGAACTCTGGTCTGGATCTCTGCTGTTGTCGGTACCACTGGATGTTGGAGATGGATCCGTTATATTTACAGGTCAGGTTGATGTGTCTTCCCTCTGAAACTACTTCTTCAGGACTTTCTGGCGTTATGCTGTACATGGAACCCATGGCTGCAAGATGAGTATTATTCATGTCAGTAAGTCTGAAGAGAATCAAACATCAACAGACTCAACAGGTTCTTGACTTTTTCTTCTAAATGTGAAGATTTTTCCACAGAGTAAATTGTTAAACTCCACAAATAAACCTCCTGTCATGAAATGCAGAAGAAAGATTTAGATAATTCCACAGGTTCAGTGAGACAGAGATTAGTTGTAAAACTCACCTATGAAGGGAGATAAAAACAAAAAGAGGTGAAGCAACATGTCTTAGTCTTCGTAGTTGAAGCCAAACAGATGATCAATGTTCTTCCACTGCAGTAGAATGAAACAACTCAGCAGCCTCTCTGCTGCACAGTCGTCCTCAACATCAAGCTGATTGTGCTTTACTTCCTCCAACATCTCTGCAATGGACACTCCAACAATCTCATTGGTCGAGTTGGACTTCAGTGGGCGGGGCCAGTCTTTATTCTGTTAGTGTTTGGTCTTTATAACAGAAGTTACAGAAAGTAGCTGAGATGATTTAAAGCGTCCGTCACTTTAAACAGTTTGCCAACACAACAAGAACCTGTTTTAAACTCCTAAAGTAGCAACGACAGTTTTTCATCATAGTTAAACTTTATTCTTACGATAAAGAATAAAAAGCTCAGTGTCACTTTTTATTTTATTTTATTTTTTCAACTTCTGTTCATTGGAATTTTACATGGATAATTCACAGTCAACATTTGGAATACATCCTACATAACTCCCTTCCCATGTGCCCTCCCCCCACCCCAACCCAGCATCCCTTTGACAGACACACCATCAAATATTTAAATAAACGTCTGTATACAATATTGAGTAAATAACACACAAAACAAAAACAATGAATAAACAAACATGTAATGTACACTCCTTATAAAACTAAATACATCAGCACTGTGCTATACTAAAGGAATTATGAATCCTCCCAGTCTGTTATTTGGGTTAAATTGTCATAGTTGTAAGGGTTCTGTATTCTGAGTGTTTATTTTGTCCGCCTCTTCTTTATTAAGAGTGTTTTCTGTTTTGTCATTACCTTGTGTTTCTTGACTTCCTTGTGTTTATGTTTGTCTGAGTTGTTTCGGTGTCCCTGTGTTCTGTTTTCTGTTTTATTTTGTAGTCTCTGTTCATAGTGTGTTTTCTCTCTTCACTTCCTGTTTTATTTTGTTGTCTGGCTTCTTGTGTCTAGTGTCTAGTTTTACTTCCTGTCTGTGATTGTCTGCACCAGTCCTCATGTGTTTCAAGAAAAGGCCTCCATACCCTTTCAAATGTATCTGTAACTCCCCTCAGTGTATATTTAATCTTTTCAAGCTTCAAATAGAACATGATCTCTTTAAGCCATCTTGTATGAGATGGTGGCACCGGCCTCTTCCAGTTAAGGAGGATAAGGCGCCGAGCTAACAGAGTGGTAAAGGCGATCCCAACATGCATGCCAACCGGCCATACTGTGCCTTCGGGCATCACCCCAAAGAGTGCAATAACAGGTTGAGGTTCAATCGTCATACCATAGATGTCACTAAGCGATCCAAAGATTTTCTCCCAATATGTTTGGAGGCTCGAGCACAGCCAAAACATGTGTAGCTAGGTTGCAGTGGCTAGCTTACATCGGTCACATGTAGGATCAGTATTAGGGTATATTCTTGCTAATTTCTCCTTGGTGAAATGGAGACGATGAACTATCTTAAACTGTATTAGACCGTGCCTGGCACAGGGGGAGGAGGAATGAACCCGGCCAAGGATTGAAGCCCACTGACCATCAGCAATTGACAGGCCTAGGTCTTGTTCCCAAAGTGTCCTTAAGTTATTCAGAGACTGTGGGTTTATCGCGTCAATTTCCCCATAAATCCAGGAGATGGCGCCCTTGAGATCAGCATTAAATCCTAGGAGACTATCTAAGGGCGTGCTTGGGGGTTGCGCGCTTGGGGGTTGCGCAGGGAAAGGATGGTAACCCCTTTGTACAAAGTGCCTAATCTGTAGGTATCGAAAAAAATGGGAACGGGGCAACGCATACCTCCCTGACAATTGATCAAATGAAGCAAACACCTTGTTAACATATAGATCCTTAACAAGTCTAATCCCATTACCATGCCAGGCCCGAAAGGCCAGATCTGACTTGGAAGGGGTGAAAAGATGATTTGCAAGAATAGGAGCCTGTGTTGATGCGCTCTGCAAGCCAAAATGCTTCCGAAATTGTACCCAGATCTTCAAAGTATTGGTAACTACAGGGTTTTGGAAAGAACCAGAGTTAAGAGGTAAAAGAGCTGTGACCAGTGAGTGGAGTTGCAATTTAAAAGATTCCAGTTTAACCCAAGCGGGAGCTTCCACATCTGCACCACTATTAGCCCACATTATGACCTTTTGAACATTGCAGGCCCAGTAATAGTGAAGAAAATTAGGCATTGACATTCCTCCTAACTTTTTCGGCCTTTGTAAAAAAGTTCTGCGAATACGGGGGGCCTTGCCATCCCATATAAATGCAAATAGTATTTGGTCCAGTGTAAAAAAATGTTTTTTTAGGAATGAAAATCAGAATACATTGATACAAATACAGAAACCTAGGAAGAACATTCATCTTGATTAGGTTAATCCGGCCAGCTAATGATAAGGGTAACGTGCGCCAGCGGTTTATGTCCTGCCTGCATCGATCCAATAACGGTGTGAAGTTTAGTTTATATAACTGACCGCGGCACCACCACCCCAAGGTATTTAAAATGGGAAGACACTCTCTTGAATGGGAAGGCTGTGGCCGGGATGTCGAGAGCTGCTTTGTTTATGGGATAAAGTTCACTTTTTTCTAAATTCAGTTTGTAACCTGAAAACTTTCCAAATCGTTCCAAGGTAGACAGGACGTGCGGCAAAGAATATACTGGGTTCGCAATGTACAAAAGTAAATCATCGGCATAAAGCGAGAGCTTGTGTGTTGTGTCCCCTCGAGTTATCCCTTCAATTGCCTGGCATTGACGAATAGAAGCCGCAAGCGGTTCAATCGCCAGAGCAAAAAGCAGAGGACTCATAGGACAGCCCTGTCTCGTGCCTCTATGTAGTGGGAAATATTTTGAGTGAGAGTCATTAGTATGGACAGAGGCTAAGGGAGAGGCATACAACAATTTAACCCAGGAGATAAAATCATCACCAAAGCCAAATTTCCTCATGGTCATAAATAAATATTCCCACTCCACCCGGTCGAACGCCTTCTCTGCATCTAAGGATATTACAAGCTCAGGATCATCCCAACTGGTGGTAGTATAAATAATATCGAACAGCCTACGGATATTAGAATAGGAATGTCTGCTTCGAATAAATCCGGTTTGGTCAGGTAGCACCAGCTTGGGAAGAGCATTTTCAAGCCGCAGAGCAAGGGACTTAGCGAGAATTTTACAGTCCACATTTAGAAGGGAAATCGGTCTGTGAGACCCGCACAACAAGGGGTCTTTGCCCTTTTTAGGTAGGAGACAGATGGAGGCTTGGTTCAGGGTTTCAGGGAGATGGCCAATTGAAAATGATTCATTAAACATTGATAGTAGTATTGGGGATAAGTCTTCTGCAAATTTCTTAAAGAACTCCACTGGGAACCCGTCTGGTCCAGGGGATTTGCCAGATTGCATATATATATATATATATATAAAATGGCATTACAAACCTCCTCCAGCATCAGGGGGGAATCGAGGGCATCTTTCTGAGAGTCCTCAAGGGTTGGTAGATTCAAATTCCAAAAAAACGACTCTGAATCGGAAGCCTCATCATATTCAGATGAGTATAAGTTTGTATAAAACGCTACAAAAGCATCATTAATCTCCTTGTGGTCTGTGGTCACTGAACCCGAGGTGGTCTTGATTTGAGTTATCTGGCGTGCGGCTGCAGTTTGGCGGGCTTAGTGAGCAAGAAGCCGGCCTGCTTTGTCACCAAACTCATAAAACGAATGTCGGGACTTTAATAACAGCTGCTCTGCTGCTGAGGTAGAGGCTTGATCAAACTCAGTCTGTAGGTGAATCCGCTTTTGATAAAGTTCTGGAGTAGGCGTCGAGGCATACTGATTGTCCAGCTGTGAAATTTTGACAGAAAGCTCTTTCAATTTGGCCATCCTCGCCTTTTTGGTATTTGAGGCATAGCCAATAATTTGGCCTCGCAAGTATGCTTTCAGCGCTTCCCATATGGTGCTATGAGATACCTCCGGTGATGCATTGGTCTCAATAAAAATTTGTATGTGGGTTTGGATGAATTTTACAAAAGCGCTGTCAGAGAGTAGAAGAGGGTTCAGGCGCCACTGTTCAAAGGATAGGGGGGCGTGGTCAGATATAACTATACTATGGTAAGTGGGAGGGCTAGAAGAGGGTATAAGCCGGGCATCTAGAATAAAATAATCAATCCTGGAAAACGTATGGTGAACTGGTGAAAAGAAAGAAAAAGCCTTTCCTGTAGGGAAGTGTAAACGCCAGGGGTCAACCATTCCATACTGCTCAATACAGGTACTAATAGCTGTGGCCATTTTAGACAGTGGTGCATGTCTGGTAGAAGACTGATCAAGACTGGGGCAGAGAACACAATTAAAGTCACCCCCAACAATCAAGTGGTGGCTATTGATCCCAGGGACAGTAGAGAAAAAAGAGTTAATAAAAGCGCTGTCGTCCCAGTTTGGAGCGTATACACTGGCGAGGATGACAGGTTTATTGAAAAGCTGACCGGTGACTATGACGAACCGGCCATTTGTGTCTGCAATTACCTGATCACTATCAAAGGTAACACTTTGTGTATAAGAATAGCTGCGCCCTGGCCCTAGCGTTGAACTTGGAATGAAAGACTTTCCCCACCCAACTCCTCTGAATACCCGAAACATCTGCCCTTCGTAGGTGTGTCTCTTGGAGGAAGGCTACCCCTACCCCAAGTTGACCTAAATGTGCCAGTACCTTGTTCCTCTTCACGGGTGATTCAGCGATTTCACATTCCAAGAGATGAACTTCACTTTTCTACCACTATTCCTAACTGTACTCATACTTTACAGAGTTGTGCTGTACTAGCATATATAGGGCAGGAAGACAGAACATTGCGCTATGTAGTACAAATGGAGTGTCACAATAAAAAAGGATGGCCATAGATGATAAGAGTAAGACATTCAAAAAAACTAAAAGATGCGACGTGTACATTACAAAAAGACAGCAAAATAAAAGGATGCTTCCTCCTCCCCAGCACTTACCCAAATTAAGGGCATTAAAACCCCAGAAAACCAGTGCAAAGAGGTGCATCTTAGCTAAACAACGCTTGCACCTAACTCTCCTCATCTAACAGAGGATAACGAAACACGTTTAAAAAGTCAATTATTATGTTGTTTACCTCCTTTGATAACATATCTGTCTGGTATTTGTCACAAGGCTATATTCTGCCTGACACATTTTGCCATCAAACATCCCACCTTCTACAAACAGGCCATTGAGCGTTAATATTCCAATATAATTAGGGCAGGCTACTATTCCCAAATTGGCGTAATGAGAGTAACAGTGAGTGACTCCCTCTGGTGGATGATGAGGAGTATTGTCTTTGCTCCACAGGTTTTTGTACAGAGTTGTGTAGTTTCCTGTCACTGTGGGCTGCAGAGCACAGTAGTACACAGCAGAGTCAGACGGCTGCAGCTTCTGGATCTTCAGAGGAAATGATGTGGAATTCAGTGTGGATGAAAATCTCTCTCTGAAGTCGTCTGCCTTGTTTTCTTCTCCCAGTAGAAGGCGGCTCAGGATGAATTTTGGGCTGTTGGTTCCTTCCTGTTTGTACCAGTGGAGAGATGCACTTGCTGAGCTGCTGACGTATCGACAGCCAAGTGTTGCTGCTTCTCCTTCAGTCGCAGTCACGTCTCCTTCTGGTTGCAGCACAGTGTCTTGTTGTGCTCTGCCTTCTGTAAAACAGCAGTAACACCATCAGTGTGAGTCAGGTCAGTGTTGTGTTGATATCAGAGACACAGAGTTGTGTTCGTACCAAGACACAGAGCAGCCAGCAGCACTGAGATGAACAGAGGCGTCATATCTGCAGTGTTGAGTCACTGTGAGTAGAAAGAGGAAAGAAGCTGTGATCTCTGTGTTTAGACTCAGATTAGAAGGAGGAGTCTCGGCCCTGTTCGGCCCCGACTCACAACTTTACCCTCGCACACTTTTCATTCACTCTCCTGTCCCACTGCATCTTGTCTTATGTCGTCAGTGTTTGAAATATCACAGTTTCCTCCTTCATATCTGCTGTAGATTCACTTTGCTCCAGAAGTGGTGTGAAGCTCCTCTGACTCTTTTATATCTCTGATCAGAAAGAGTACACGTTATCTCAGAATCAATATTTCAGCTCCATCTGACTTCTTATGTTCTTGGACACAGTTTTTCCTCTTGAATATAAACTCCCACTTTAGTATTTGTGGCTCAGATACAAAGTGGAGTTGCTGTGGAAGATCAAATCCTCCAATGAGGACTCTAATAAAGGTGGAACCCAGGATATTGTCTGGAGCTTCCCCAGTTACAGATGTTCTTTAAATGCAGGTGCTGCTAAGTGGCTGCACATTAACACACAGCTGCTCAGAACTCGTGGCTAAAACCAACGCTTCACTCGCTGAGACATTTGCTGTGATACAAGGGGAGGCGGGGCCTTGCTTGATTTGCGGGCCCGACACAATGTGTGAGCGTACAAGGTGGTCCAGCTCTGCTCTGGTGAGTGGGTTCCATCTCCTGTGAGAAGAACTGACTGAGAGTCAGCTTCAACTGTCACAATCAGCTCCAGTTGAAGAGTGAAGCTGAACTGAGATCAGTGAAAAAGACTCTGAAGTTATTAAAAACCAGAGTTTATCTCCAATATTCAGCAGGAAACTTTGAAACATGAAGAGTTCTGAACAGAGTTTGGTGGATTTGTTACAGCAGCAGCTCTTCAGGGTCAGGAAGCAGAGGATCATGGGTAATATCCAGTGGGACGACTCAGTCAGAGTCAACACATTGATTCACTTTGTTTTAACAGAAAATCTCTTCATCAGACACAGAGCCCAACAGAGTTATTCACCTCAGACGGCTGCAGGGGGCGCTGCTGATCACTAAGTGCTCCACAGTCAGTGTTGGTTCATATTTTGCATGTTGTCTTTTATTTGATGCATCGTCCAGGTGCTTTGTCACTGACGTGGATTTGCTGCTCATGTGAATCCTCATACAGTTTTTCATCAGCAGCTGTAACCACGATGACTCTGATGAAACCGGAATGATCAGAATCCATCTGATATGAAGCGGTGGTTTGAATCCCACTTCCCTCCTCTTTGGAGACGAGGCAGATCTGTGTGCTCAGGTTTTTGTACAGCCTCTTCTACACTTTGTATCACTGTGTCTAGTGCACAGTAGTACAGAGCGCTGTCTGCCAGGGTTAGGTTGCTGATGGTCATTTCAGTTGATGATTCGGTTGTTTTGGATTCGTATCGTTTATCAGGATTATGTTGTTCATCACTCGATGACCTCGCTCCTTTGTAGAGAAGAAACTGAGGAGCCTGAAGGTCAGAATCATGTCTGTACCAGTAAAGATAAACATCATCATCTGTTGTCTCATAGTCACATGTGAGTGTGACAGGTTGTCCTTCACTTCTACTGACTTCATTTTTTAGAGGATAGATTTTGTCTGCAGCTGTTAGTCCTGAAACAGAAGAGAGAGTGAAGGAGACCAACATTGTTCATGAGGTTGAGACCAAAAGACAGTTTTACAGAAACTGCTCCACTGGAGCTGAGGTCCAAACTACATCACACAGGACGTCATGACAAAGATCATTATGGGATTGAAACAGGCAAATATCATCTATTCCACAGGTTCAGTGAGACAGAGATTAGTTGTAAAACTCACCTATGAAGGGAGATAAAAACAAAAAGAGGTGAAGCAACATGTCTTAGTCTTCGTAGTTGAAGCCAAACAGATGATCAATGTTCTTCCACTGCAGTAGAATGAAACAACTCAGCAGCCTCTCTGCTGCACAGTCGTCCTCAACATCAAGCTGATTGTGCTTTTACTTCCTCCAACATCTCTGCACTGGACACTCCAACAATCTCATTGGTCGAGTTGGACTTCAGTGGGCGGGGCCAGCTAATCACCTGATACTGCTGTGAAAACGATTTGTACGTGGAGACGACTCGAGCTTCAGGGAAACCGATGAAACTGCGACAGTAGAGTTCAGTATTATACGTCTTGTGATTTGTCCAATTGTGGTTTTGAACCAGTTTCAACTTTAAAGATAAAACAGCAGAGACGGGACAATATTGGTCGATGCCTCAAGTATAAAAACACATGACACAGTGAACATGACACAGCATCTCGTCATCTTTGAGACTTTCTGTTATTTTATATAGAAAATAATCTGCTGGTCATTCGTCTGTTTAATCATCACAACAAAGAATCTGGACTGGATCATAAGAAACACTGAGGTTGTGCAGTGAGTGACTCCCTCTAGTGGAGGGTGAGGACTTTTGTGTTTGTCTTGAAAGTATCTTATGCCATAATTACTGGACATTTTCAGAAAAGATATAAAACTTCATGTTGTTCTAAGGAATTAAAAAGATCCAAATTCGACAAGAAAATAGAAAATGAGATGACCCAGGATTGAACCCTGTGGTGCACCACAAGAAACCGTGAGAAACCAACAGAGAATTAGATTTTACAAACTTACAAATAAAATAAAACATCAATTAAAAAACCTCATTATCACAACTGGTGTTGTCTGCCTCCCTCTGGTGGATGAAGAGGAGTATTGTCTTTGCTCCACAGGTTTTTGTACAGAGTTGTGTAGTTTCCTGTCGCTGTGGGCTGCAGAGCACAGTAGTACAGCAGAGTCT